>NC_056059.1:113296102-113593602 GCF_016772045.2 Ovis aries
TTATTTCTGGAGATTTTCTTCAATGCCTGCTGGTATGCACTTTTGACCACATCCTGCCTTCCTCCCTTTAACCTTTAGGGGGCGCTCTCATCTCTATCGGGACATCCGAAGAACAACATGGCCCCGTGGGACCACCAGAGAATGAAATAGTCTTGAAAAGGAGCAGACAGGCAGAGGAGGAAGGATGTAGCGACCTCTTTCCTTTCGTATCCCTTGCTAATCCGGAAGACTAGCCCTGGAATTAAGCTCTCAGGGAAAAGAAGGCAAGGAGAAAGTGGCAGGTACCCCCAGACCTGGTTTTAGCCTGGAATTATGTGAAGATTAACCCAAGCTGATCAAGTTAAAAGAAGAAAACTCTAGCTAGGATTTGTGGGCATGGAACTGACATTCCCTGTGCTGTATTGTGGGAATGTGGGGCTATGCACCCAGGCAGGGATTTGGGGCGGGGCCGGGCGGGTAGGGTGATGAGGGAGAAAAGGCACAGGCATAGTTCCCAAATGAGGAATATGTTGTTGCTCAGTCACTAAGCCATGTCGGACTCTTTTCGACCAAATGGACTGCTGCACAGTAGGTTGCCCTGTCCTTCACTATCTCCCGGAGTTTGCTCAAATTTATGTCCATTGAGTTGGTGATGCTATCTAACCATCTTATCCTCTGCCATCCTTCTCTCCTTTTTCCTTCCATTTGTCCCAGAATCAGAGTCTTTTTCCAATAAGCCAGCTCTTTCATCGGGTGGCCAAAATGCTGGAGCTTCAGCTTCAGCATCAGTTCTTCCAATGAATATGTAGGGTTGATTTTCTTTAGGATTGATTGGTTTGATCTCTTTGCAGTCCAAGGGACTCTCAAGAGTCTTCTCCAACACCACAGTTCAAAAGTATCAATTCTTTGGCACTCAGCCTTCTTTATGGTCCAGTTTTCACATCCACACATGACTACTGGAAAAACCATAGCTTTGACTACACATAGAAATGAGTAATATGCTTAGGTGATTATAGAGTGATGTCAGAGCAAAATTCCTAACCTCTGCCTGCTCGACCCTATGTTCTCTGAGGGCAGGGCCTGGGTCTGTCTTATTCCTGACTGTGTTCCCAGTCTCTGCAATAGTGTTTGGCACACAGCAGAAAGGCATCCCACCAACCATCCATTTGCCACAGGAAAACATGACCAATACTTGCTTAAAGACTTTGAGCAACTAATCTAGCTTTCCTGCATTTTAGTTTCCTTATTATCAAAAACATAAAAGATGAATTAAATGATTCTTCTGGCTACTTATAGCCCCATGAAGCTACAAAATATGCCCTTAAGTTAGGGAGTTTGGAATGGACATGTACACTCTACTGTATTTAAAATGGGTAACCCAGAAGGTCCTACGGTGTAGCACAGGGGACTCTGCTCAATGTTGAGTGGCAGCCTGGATGGGAGTGGAGTTTGGGGGAGAGTGGATACGTGTGTGTGCCTGGCTGAGCCCCTCTGCTGTGCACCTGGCACTAACACCACATTAATTGACTACCCCAATATAAAATAAAAAGTTGTGTTTTTTTTTAATTTGCTCCTAAGATTTAAGCATTTTTTGTTGTTGTTCAGTTGCTCCGTCATGTCTGACTCTTTGAAACCTCATGGACTGCAACATGCCAGGCTTCCCTGTCCTTCACTATTTTACTATGAAAAGCATAGCAATCACAAAATCTACAGACAGATGTCCAGAGATATGACAGCTAGCCCCTGTTTCTTAATACATCACTTGGAGTCGCAGTTGGGAAAAATAAACAATGTGCAGGTTTTTGTCAAATTACATCTTTCTCTCCTATTCGATGCAGTACCTAGGTCCATCCCACACACCATGAAAGAGATCTCAGCCTGGCTGCCATCCAACTGTGGGTATTTTCATCTTGCTGGGGTCAGCAGCATTATTTGTCTGGAATTCTCAAAGATTTCATTCTTGGCTTAATGAACAGCCATATTCGATAGTGCACAACAGGAAAAAATTGGCAAACCATGGAAGTCCCATGGAGAGCAAGCCCCCTTTGAGTGCCGTGGCGGTATAGCCAATGTGCACAGGTTTTGGAGTCAAATCTGCCCCAGTGGGAACTCTGATGGGATACTTGACCTCTTTGACTATATTCACCTCCTCTGTCATCTGGTAATAGCTCCCGCCCCACTGAGCTGGGAAGATAAAATGAAACAATGTATGTAAAGCGTGTGTCCATAGTTAACACTCAGTGAATGGTAGCAATTCTCAAGATCCCTTCACTTGTTCAGACACATCAAAAAGAAATGATTTAAAGGACAAAAAAGGAGGATGATGAACTGTAGTTGGCAGATGAGAAATTGAAAGGACTGAGAAAGAGACTGAATTTAGAGTCAGAAAATCAGGAAAACCTCCCCTACTTACAGGATATATGATCTGAGGCCAGTCACTTTATCTCTCGAACCCAGCTTCTTCTTCTGTAAATACAAGATTAATCCCGAGCCCCCAAGCACTTTGTAAATTCTATGGTTCTATTCAACTGGTCAGAGTTTTACTATTATTGCAGTGGGACAAATGGTTCAAGAACACACTAATAACAGGCTCACAGAGCGTTGACATGCCTGTGGACAGACGGGAAGCAGTAGCTAAGGATTTGCCACGTTGGCATCCTGGAACTGGAGAGAGAGTGATTTGTTTTTGTCTCTCTTGACAGTTGGGAAGCCAGGAAAGTAGAATTAGAATTGCAACCAGTTGTAGGTTCTTCCAGAGGAGTGGCAGCCTGAGCAAGATGGGGTGGAGGAATTAAAGCACGCTTGTCTTGTGCGCTGTTCAGAACTATTTCCTTAGATGTAACCACCACCATCTTTCATTTCAGAAGAAGCTCTTTCCATGATTCCAAGGCATCTCATGCCCGCACACAGATTTAAGAAAGTCACATAGCAGAAGACGAGAGAACAAAACTTGAACAGCAAAGAGATTTCTTCTCAGCCCCTTTAACCACATTGAGCAGAAAAGTGGAATGGCAGAAAGCAAGTTTTAAGTAAGTAAGTGTTAGTTGCTCAACCGTGCCTGACTCTTTGCGACCCCATGGACCACAGCCCACCAGGCCCCTGTGTCCATGAGATTTTCCAGGCAAGGATACTTGAGTAGGCTGCCATTTTCTTCTCCAGGGCATCTTCCCTGTCTTAGGTATATGCTAAGTGTATCGAGGAACTTGTCTTCTTTAGAGATGTTGTTATTCTCATAAAAGTTTCAAGGATCCACAAATCACTAGTCATACACCAGTCCCCATCAGCTTTGACAAATCCTGACATCCCCTGGCAAACCAGAGTGAGACTTGGGGTACTTTTCAGAGCAAGAATGACAAGCTGGGAGGAGCTGATGGTCCATTGGAGGGGCAGCCAGGGGGCCATTAAACCTAGCTGGTCATTAATCTTCAGGAAATGCCCAGAGCCAAGGTCAGCATTGCTATTATAAACTAAAAAGAAAAAGAAAAAAAAAGAAGAAAGGCATGTAGCTCTTTTTTATGGATGATACAGTTTCAATTGGCACATATTGAACATTTCTAGAGATTTAATTAAGCAATCAGATTGCTTGAGTGGTCTTGATATTCAGTGCATTTTATAGAGTTCTTTAATGATTATGCATAGAATTATTCTGGATACTTTATGGACCATAGAAAGTGAAGTTTTATGTCTTCCCAAGAATGTGGTGAACCTTACCAACAAGATTCTAGCTTAAATAAAGGTTTTTGTTGCTGTTTCTGTGGTTTAGGGGGTTGTTGGTGGGGTTCTTAGACTTGTGTCTAGAAAAATGTAGCCAAAAGAATTAGTGTGAAGATCATTTACTTACACCAAAAAGCATTTGACTTTGCCTCTAGGATCCATTTCACTGAAATGGTAGAACCATTGTCTACTGAGGCCAGGGGAGGGAGCGGACTTAATACTGTACCATCATTCATTTATTTTCAAGGGCACAGGGATGCAAACGATATTTTCAGCATGAAGGATATAACAATGAACAAAATCTGTGAGATCCACACCCACCCACAGGGCAGCCTCACGCGGTGATTAAGGGAACTGACTTTGGAGCCAGCTCAGGTCAGGTCACGTGCCATATGCTCAGTCATGCCCGACTCCTTGCAACCCCATGGACTGTGGCCCACCAGGCTCCTCCGTCCACTGGATTCTCCAGGCACAAATACTGGAGTGGCTTGCCATTTCCTCCTCCAGGGGATCTTCCCGGCCCAGGGATCAAACCCGGCTCTTCTGTGTCTTCTTCACTGCAGTGGATTCTTACCCGCTGAGCCATCAGGGAACTACCTGGCTCCGTATCTTCACATGTTCACTCACTCGCTGTGAGGCATTGGACCGAGTCTTTAACCTCTCTGTGCCTCAGTCTCTTAAGCTTTAAAATGGAACTAGAATAGTTCTTTCCTCAATGAAGTCCTTGTAAAGACTGCATATAAATACAAAAACACTTAGAATTAACACAGAGAAAGTAACATGAACTACATCAGTAATCTATCATGATGACATCCTGGTGCACAGAAATAAGACAAGATGAAAGGAAACAAATCAGTAAACAAGATATCTGTGAATAGTGATAAGTGGTATCAAAAGTTACAACAATGCAATGTGACTGGTTGTTGTTGCTGTTCAGTTAGTCATTCAGCCGCGTCTGACTCTTTGCAGCCCCATGGACTACAGCACACCAGACTTCCCTGTCCTCCAATGTGGTTGGAGTAGGGATAAGTTTGCCTGGGTATTCTTCTCTGATGCATGACATTTGTGACTAGCCCTGAATTAGTAGGGTCTCTCTCACTGGGATCTGGAGAAGGGCCATGCCCAGTGGAGAAAACAGCAAGCTCAAAAGGCCATGAAATGGGACTGAGTTTGGAGTGAGTGATAGAAGACCAGGGTGACTGGAATGTGATAAGGATCTGGAAAGTGACACAGATGAACTGGAAGAAGTGACAGGGACCGACTCATATGTGGCATCATAGACCAAGCTAAGGAGAGGAATCTGGTAACATACAGAGTATCGTCTGGGATCTCCACAATAACTGTGCATATGTCCTGCCTTGGATGCGCAGCTGCTTTACTGGCAGAACCTTCACTGTGAACAATTCTAACACATAAAGAGTTTGGGTTCCATTTTTAATACATTGAAAACCACTGCAGTAGGTGGAAGGAGTAGATGTCTGATAATCAAGTTTTGTGCATTTAAAAGCTACCTCCAGGGTCTATGCGGAGAATGAGCTGAGTGTGGGCAGGGGTGGAGGAGGAGAAAACAGTACTTCTGACCACTCTAGATTTGTGGATTGTGTGATACTGGTCCACTCAATCCATTTCAGTTCATTGAATTTAACTCACACTGACTGAATACCTATGGTGTTTGAACTTTGCATCAAGTGGGAGAAATACAGCTAAGGCCCCTACACTAAACGAGCCTAGATTCAGCGGGGAAATGGACAATAAGAGTAATAAATAATTTTATAAGTCCTGATGATTCTCTCCAAAGAAAAAGAGTCAAATTAGGAGAGGAAGTCAAGAAAGGCTTCGGGAAGGAAATAACACCAGAGGAACCGTGAAATGCAAACAAGCAGAAATGGAAACTCATCGGAGTTTGCAGAATGAACAAGAAATGGAGGTATGAGCTTGCCTGTTGAGTAGGGAACTGGAGACTGATGAGTGGAGTTGGGGCAGAGGCTACTCAGGCAGAGTGATAAATGGCTTACCTGGAGAGGTTTCATGTCCAGCTCTGTGACCCCGTGGACTGCAGCACGTCAGGCTTCCCTGCCCTTCATCGTCTGCTGCCGCTGGCTCAAACTCATGGCCATTGAGTCAGTGATACCACCCCACCATCTCATCCTCTGTCATCCCCTTCTCCTCCTGCCTTCAATCTTTCCAAGCATCAGGGTCTTCATGAGTTGGCTCTTCACATCAGGTGGCCAAAATATTGGAGCTTCAGCATCATTCCTTCCAATGAATATTCAGGATTGATTTCCTTTGGTATTGACTAGTCCGATCTCCTTGCAGTTCGAGGGACTCTCAAGAGTCTTCTCCAACACCACAGTTCAAAAGCATCAATTCCTCAGGCTTCAGCCTTCTTTATGGTCTAATTCTCACATCCGTATATGACTACCAGAAAAACCATAGCCTTTACTAGACGGACCTTTGTTGGCAAAGTAATGTCTCTGCTTTTTAATATGCTGTCTAGGTTGGTCATAACTTTCCTTCCAAGGAGTAAAAGTCTTTTGATTTCATGGCTGCAGTCACCATCTGCAGTGATTTTGGAGCCCCAAAAATAAAATCTGTCACTGTTACCACAGTCTCCCCATCTACTTGCTGTGAAGTGATGAGACCAGATGCCATGATCTTAGTTTTCTGAATGTTGAATTTAAAGCTAGATTTTTCACTCTCCTCTTTCACCTTCACCAATAGGTTCTTTAGTTCCTCTTCACTTTCTACCATTGAGATGACATTATCTGCATGTCTGAGGATATTGATATTTCTCCCAGCAATCTTGATTCCAGTCTATGATTCATCCAGCCCAGAATGTCACATGACATACTCTGAATGTAAGTTATATAAGCCAGGTGACAGTATACAGACTTGACGTACTCCTTTCCCAATTTGGGACCACTCCCTTGTGCCATGTCTAGTTCTAACTGTTGCTTCTTGATCTACATACAGACTTTTCAGCAGGCAAGTCAGGTGGTCTGATATTCCCATCTCTTTAAGAATTTCCCACAGTTTGTTGTGATCCACACAGTAAAAGGCTTTAGCATAGTCAAAGCCTAAAGAGAAAAAGTAGCAATTGCTTATAATTGTTCCAAATGGAGATAATTACTATTCACATGTAAGTACATATGTTCCTATTATTTTGCAAAATATGATTTAACTATAATTGCATGGTAGTCCTAATACAGTGTTTAATCTGCTTCTTTAAAATCCAACAATAGAGGAGCATCATTTCAGATGAAGGATCACATTGCAACTATATCATTGCTTTTTGTTTTGTTTCTGTTTTCAATTTTTATTAAAATACAGTTTATTTACAATGCTGTATTAGTCTCTGGTGTACAGCAAAGTGAATCAATTATATATGTACACACACGTATACACATACATACATCCACTCTTTTTTAGATTCTTGTCCCATATAGCTCATTACAGAGTATTGAGTAGAGTTCCCTGTGCTAGACAACAGATCCTTGTTAGTTAGTTATTTTATATATAGCAGTGGGTATATGTCACTCCCAATCTCCAAATTTATCCCACCCCTTTACCCCCTGGTAACTGTACATTTATTTTCTATATCTGTGACTCCTCTATTTCTGTTTTGTAAATAAGTTTATTTGGACCACTTTTTTTAGATTTTACGTATAAGTAATATCGTATGATACTAGTCTTTCTCTGTCTGACTTGTTTCACTCAGCATGTCTTAGAAAATCTCTGCTATTGCCACTGCTGCGAAGTCTCGTCAGTCGTGTCGGACTCAGTGTGACCCTATAGACGGCAGCCTACCAGGCTCCGCCATCCATGGGAGTTTCCGGCAAGAGTAGTGGAGTGGGTCGCCAGCGCCTTCTCATAGAGAATTTCTAGGTCCATCCATATTGCTGCAAATGGCAGCATTTCATTCTTTTTTATGGTTGGACAATACTGTTGTTTTATTTAATTGGAATGTGGCTTTCTGTCGTATGGATAGCCACCATGTATTCAAATCATCACCTATTACTGGAAATACCAGTTATTTCCAGTTTTTTTTTTTTCCAATTGCAATGTGTATGCTGCTGTTGCTGCTGTTGTTTAGTCACTAAGTCATATACAGCTCTTCAAGATTCTATGGACTATAGCCTGCCAGGCTCCTCTGTCCATGGGATTCTCCAGACAAGAACATTGGAGTGGGTTGCTGTTTCCTTCTTCAAGAGATCTTCCCAACCCAGGGATTGAACCCAGGACTATTTGAAGTATTGTTGTAATATAGAGTATGTATATTTTTAAAAACTTAATCCATGAACATGGTATATTTCTCCATCTATCAGCGTCCTCTTTGATTTCTTTCAGCAGTGTTTTATAGTTTTCTATATACAGGTCTTTAGTTTCTTTAGGTAGATATATTCCTAAGTATTTTATTCTTTTCGTTGCAATGGTGAATGGAATTGTTTCCTTAATTTCTTTTTCTACTTTCTCATTATTCGTGTATAGGAATGCAAGGGATTTCTGTGTGTTGATTTTATATCCTGCAACTTTACTATATTCATTGGTTAGCTCTAATAATTTTCTGGTGGAGTCTTTAGGGTTTTCTGTGTAGAGGATCATGTCATCTGCAAACAGTGAGAGTTTTACTTCTTCTTTTCCAATTTGGATTCCTTTTATTTCTTTTTCTGCTCTGATTGCTGTGGCCAAAACTTCCAGAACTATGTTGAATAGTAGTGGTGAGAGTGGGCACCCTTGTCTTGTTCCTGACTTTAGGGAAATGCTTTCAGTTTTTCACCATTGAGGATAATGTTTGCTGTGGGATTGTCATATATAGCTTTTATTATGTTGAGGTATGTTCCTTCTATTCCTGCTTTCTGGAGCATTTTTACCATAAATGGATGTTGAATTTTGTCATAGGCTTTCTCTGCATCTATTGAGATAATCACATGGCTTTTATTTTTCAATTTCATACACAATGGAGTATTACTCAGCCATTAAAAAGAATACATTTGAATCAGTTCTAATGAGGTGGATGAAACTGGAGCCTATTATACAGAGTGAAGTAAGCCAGAAAGAAAAACACCAATACAGTATACTAACACATATATATAGAATTTAGAAAGATGGTAACAATAACTTTGTATGCGAGACAGCAAAAGAGACACAGATGTATAGAACGGTATTTTGGACTCTGCAGGAGAGGGAGAGGGTGGGATGATTTGGGGGGATGTCATGGAAACATGCATAATATCATATAAGAAATGAATCGCCAGTCCAGGTTCGATACAGGATCCTTGGGGCTGGTGCACTGCGATGACCCGGAGGGATGGTACTGGGAGGGAGGTGGGAGGGGCGTTCAGTAAGGGGAACATGTGTGCACCCGTGGTGGATTCATGTTGATGTGTGGCAAAACCAATACAATACTGTAAAGTAATTAGCCTCCAATTAAAATAAATAAATTTAAATTAAAAAAAAAATAAAAAACTTTAAATACTTGGTGTCCAAAATGTTGTCCCAATTCATTCTGATCATCTGCCGTATGTCAACTTGTGTGACCAAGGAATGCCCAGATTAAACATTATTTAGGGATTTGTCTGTGAGGGTGTTTCCAGATGAGACTGTCGTTTCAATCAATGACTCAGTAAAGTGAGTTACCCTCCCCAATGTGTTTGGGCATCACCCAACACAGTGAGGGCCTGACTAGATCAGAAAGAAGAAAGAAGAAGTCCCCCTTTTTTTTTCCCCCTTGCCTCACTGTATGAGCTGGGGCATTTCATTTCATTTTCTCCAGGCCTTGGAATGAGATTTATACAATCATCTCCCCTGATATGTGCAGATATAGATATGGACATAGAGATACACTACTATATGTGTGTGTGTGTGTGTATATATATCAGATGCAGAGGATGAGATAGTTAGATAGAATCACCAACTCAATGGATGTGAATCTGAGAAAACTGCAGGAGATAGTGAAGGACAGAGGAGCCTGGTGAGCTGCAGTCCATGGGTCACAAAGAATTGGACATGACTGGGTGACTGAGCAACAATATATGTGATTCTTTCTTTGTTTCTAGATGTGTGTGAGTTGAAGCGTGATCTCCAAAAAGATAAATTCATACTGACCCTTACTGGACGTGACTTTATTTCAAAAGGAATCTTTGCAGAGGTGATTAAGCTAAAGATTTGACATAAGGTCATTCTGGATAATGGCAAGCCCTGAAACCAAAGACAGACGTCCTTACAAGAGCAAAGAGAGAGGAGACACACCAGAAGAGAACACACAGAGCAGAGGTCATGTGAAGTCAGAAGCAGAAATGGGAGTTTGGCAGCTACAACCCAAGGGACCCCTGGAGCCACCACAAGCTGGAGGAAGAAAGAAGGATTAATTTAAGACAATGAATTTCTATTGTTTTAAGCCACTAAATTTCTGGTAACTAGCTACAGCAGCCACATGGAACTATACACAGCCCTACAAAGGAGTCCTGTTCTGATTCCTTCTCCCAGTCACTGTGAAACATTCCTTACAGGTAAGTGTCCCAGCAGCTGGCAGTCCACCTCCTTATATCCCAGCCTTTTCATTAAAGAAACATTTACTGGGCACCTACAATATGGCAGGCCTTCTTATAGTATAGGGTCTATGTGCATGTGTGTTGAGTCACTTCAGCTGTGTCCAACTCCTTGCGACCCCATGGACTGTAGCCCACCAGGCTCCTCTGACCATAGAATTCTCCAGGCAGGAATACTAGAGGTGGGTAGTCATGCCCTCCTCCAAAAGATCTTCCTGATCCATGGATTGAACCTGCATCTCCTGTATCACAGGCAGATTATTTACCCTCTGAGCCACCTGGGAAGCCCCATCCAGGTTCTAGATGTAAACAAAAGTAAGAAGATATGGTCCTTGCTCTTGAGCGGCAGACATTAGATGAACACCTACCAGCTAACCACAGGGTTACTCTGGGTTCATTGACCAAGTTGAAAGCTTGGACCTTACACAGTGGATGATGGAGCTCTTAGAAAGTTTTAAATGGCTATTACCCACACCTCAGCCTCCCCTGATACTGGACGCCTTTCCCACCATCTCTTCTAGGGCCAGCCTGAACATCTCCCTGTGGCCCCCTGTGAGTCCCCCAGCTCTACATCTGCTGGCCTTGGTTTTCCCCCATGACCATGAATAACATCCCTCCATAGTCATTGCCCCAGAATAAATATCTGGTCTCAGCTCCTAGCCTCATCTGATCTCTCAGTGGGGACAAGGTGGTGCTACATTAATTAATTTTTTTCATTCAGTCAAGAATCATTTACTCAGCGTCTATTATTTGCCAGTTCCTGGTTGTACAAAAATGAATTAAATAAAGTCTTCACCCTTAAGATATTTGCCAGCTATATTAGCTTGCTAGGGCTGCCATTACAAAATACCACAACAGGATGGTCTAAATAACAGATGTTTATTTTCTCACAGTTCTGGAGGCTGAACTTCCAAGACCAAGGTGTCAGCATGGTTGGCATCTGATGAGGCTTCTCTCCTTAGGTTGTAGGAAGCAGCCTTCTTACTGTGTCTTCACGTGGCCTTTCCTGGGTGAGTGCATGCTCATGGTGCCTTTCCTCTCCTTTTAAGGACACCAATCCTGTTGGATCAGGGCCCCACCCTTATGATGTCATTTAACCTTAATTAGCTCCTTCAAGGCCCTCTTTCCATATTCAATCATTCTAAGGGTTAGGTTTTCAACATACAGATTTTGGGGAGGACACAATACTGTCTCCAAGACCATCTAAGTACAAAAGTGAAATATGTACAGACAATTGTCACAGTGTGGCAGAAATACTATAAAAGTATCCAGTATTTCTCAGAGTGGAGCTTCTAACCAGTCTAGGTGGATCTTCAATGAAAAGAGGGAGGGATTCAAGTGGATGAGATGAGGGAGGGAATCCAGGCAAACAGAACAGTCTTTTTAGGACCTGAACAAGAAATGGTGTGGTCCGCAGGGCAGAGGGCTGAAATACAAAGAGACAGTTGGGTATCATGGACTTGGGAGTCATGCTGTGACCTCAAGAAAACACCTATCCCTCCTATCATCTCTGTCACTGTCTTTTCCCCCATATTACAGTCATCACACCCTTCCCTCCTCAACTCCAATCAAAAGGTTAAATCCTGGATCTCAGTCCTAGAAATATTTAAAATACAGTCATAGCCCCTTATCTTTTGTATAACACTTTACAGTTTGCAAAGGCACCTTTACCATGTCATTTAACCTTTAAAACTGACCAATGAAGAGAGCAAATATTATTATATCCATGTACATGATGAAACCAAGATTCTAACAATAATAAAAATGTTAGTAATAATAACGGCCTTGGCTGAGGCCAGAGGGCTGTGTTGGAGTTAGTGTAAAGCTGAAATCCAGGGGGTCTGCCTGCCGATCCAGTTTCTCTTTTCAACACTACCTGTATTTTTCTCTGCTCTTTGCCTCATAGTATGTCACATTTCCCCAGTAATGCATGTACATCTTGGCAGAGCTCTCTGGAAGTGATGTGTTAACCAACAGAAGAAACTCTCCGCGTGGGAATGCTGGGCCCAGCAAGATTTTTTTTTAGCCAGGCAGGCCTGTCAAAGTCCATCGAATCACACGTGGGCCTCACAAAGGGCCAACCTAGAGTGAAGCCCTTGGGGATAGTTTGCCAAAAGGAGCGAATTAAAGCACTTCCAAGTCAGGAAATGCCAGGGTAGGCTTTTCTGTGGTGTTAACTTACTGGCCCAGAGCAGACCAAACAGTAATTTACCTACCGCCTGGCCCATTACCCATAGTCCTTCACTGTGCCTTTCCCAGTGTTGCCAAGATAATGACTGTCACAACCAGGGTCGTTTTTAGTTTCAAACACAAACTTCCTATGGACTTGGCTGAACGTCTGAGGCAGCAAAACTTTAAGTCACTGAAATGTGGGAGGAATAAGTTCTTTAAGTTTCCAATAAATCTGACACGTGAGTCCTTTGAAAAATGTTGCCATTTTGGATGGACATGTCTCAAATTCTTTCCTTGTGTCTCTGTCTTTTCGTGTGATCCATGGAGTCTAATTTAACTGAAGTTTTCTGGGTGACTCAGGTACCCATGGCCTTTCCAACACACACACATCTGACTCCAAGATAAAATCGAAGCTCGTCTAGCTTGGGAAGATGCCTTCACTGTTCCCCCTAACCTACCTTTCTGAGCTCATGTTCTCTCTCTGCAGACCCTGTAATCCAGGACTATGGAAGTAGTCATTATTTTTAGAACATTCATAGGACACACCATGTCCTATCTCATCGTTGAGTATTTATATATAGAATGGCTCTTATGAGCCCGTCACTCTTTTCTCTGCTTACAAAATTTTATTCAGCCTTGACTGTCAAGCTGGTCTGCCACCTCCTACATGAAACCTACTTCAAACCTCACAAAACCTCTCCCTTGCCATAATCCCAGAGCACTTTGCACAAACTGCTTTATCACAAGCATTCATGTGTCTGACTCCCTCACTTCATCTTTATACTACAGTATCTACTTAGCACAGCCTTGGCCTAATGTAGGTGCTAAATACACAGTTATCGTTGTGACCAAATAAGCGAGGACTAAACTCTTATTCATAAATATCGCTTACTTGATGTTTGCTATGTGCCTGAGACTTCCCATGTATGTCTCACTTAATTATTATAGCAATCCAGTAAGTTCAGAACTTGAAATCAAACTCAACTCTCCTGTCTCCAAAATCCAGGCATTTCCTTTATGCTCCACAGCACAGCACATTCTGAACAAATCAGCATTCTAAACCAAGAACAGACTGAGTGTTAATCAATTGGAGAGTGATGTGTGGCCTTAATGCCTTGCTGCTGCGGATAGAAAGGGGATAGGGTGGGTTGAAAGAGACCAGGATCAAGGGTTTGGATAGATAGGAGGGTCTGGGCAGGAAGTAGAGGTCAGAAAGGCAATATGGAGGGTCAAAGGAGAGAGCTGCTACCGGAAAAGGCAAACAAGTATTAAAAATCCATCACATAGAGACAGATTTGTGGGTGCCACAGGGAGAGTGCTGGGAGAGGGATGGGTTGGGAGGTTGGGATTAGCAGGCACAAATTAGTATGTATAAAATGGATAAACAGTGAGGTCTTACTCTATAGCACTGTGTTCAATATCTTGATAAAGCATAACAGAAAAGAATATGAAAAACTATATATATATATATATATATATAACTAAATCACTTCGCTGTACAGAAGAAATCAACACAACATGGCAAGTCAACTATACTTCAATAAGACAAGGTTTTAAAAAGATCTGGATCTTAGAGAACAGACTTACGGTTGCCTGAAGGAAAGGGGGAGAGGAGGGATGGATTGAGAGTCTGGGATCAGCACATGCAAACTACTATATATAAAATGGATAAACAGCAAGTTCCTATTACATAGCACATGGAACTATATTTAATATCCTGCAATAAACCATAATGGAAAATAACAGGAAAAAGAATGTAGATGTATGTGTGTGTGACTGAATCACTTTTCTGCACACCAGACACTGCTGCTGCTGCTGCTAAGTCGCTTCAGTCGTGTCTGACTCCGTGCAACCCCATAGATGGCAGCCTACCAGGCTCCGCCGTCCCTGGGATTCTCCAGGCAAGAACACTGGAGTGGGTTGCCATTTCCTTCTCCAATGCATGAAAGTGAAAAGTGAAAGTGAAGTCACTGAGTCGTGTCCAACTCTCAGCGACCCCATGGACTGCAGCCTACCAGGCTCCTCCGTCCATGGGATTCTCTAGGCAAGAGTACTGGAATGGGGGGCCATTGCCTTCTCCGACACCAGACACTAGCACATTATAAACAACTATATTTCAATAAAATTAATTTCAAAAAGATGTAGCATCTATAGTAGGAATCCGATATTCAAACATTTACAGGGCTAGGAAAGCAACATAGATGATTAAAGTAAATCTGACTGCTTTCACTGAGAAATCTTTTTTTTTTTATTTTTTTCATTTCTATGACTCACATGGCCCTCTGGGTCTAACTTTGGTTTGACTACTTTTGAAAGCAGTATATGTGCACGAACTATCTGACATCCCACTACCTGCACACCAGGAAGAACATAACGCAAGCATGATGAAAACTGCCAGGCGATACTGCACCTCTGCGTGGAGACTAGAACCACACAGGACCAGGGGGGCGAAGCACTGGCGATGCGGATTCCAGGAGGGAGGGGAAGCCCGGTACTTCCAGATAGAGTCATATGCTAAAATGTTTGAAGGGCTATGGAGGCCCAGTTAAATCTCAAACTTTTTTGGGCCTGAGTGTCAATTGGAGACCTTGTTAAGACATATTCCAGCTTCCAAGGTAGCTCAGTGGTAAAGAATCCGCTTGACAATGCAATGGACTCCAGAGACTCGGGTTTGATCCTTTGGGTGAGAGAATCCCCTGGAGGAGTGCATGGCAACCCACTCTAGTGTTCTTGCCTAGAGAATCCCATGGACAAGAGGAGCCTGGTGGGAGGCAGTCTGTGAGGTAGCAAAGAGTCAGACAAGACAATTACAAGAAAGGAAAAAAAAAAAAAAAGCAGATTCTAGGACCCCATCGCAAGAGTTTCTGATTATCTGGGTGTCAGTGGATTGAAAAATGTACATTTCATACAAGTTTTCAAGTAAACTGATGCTGCCAGCCCAGGGACCACACTTAGAACAGTATCGGGCAGCGTATGAAAGGTACCAGCTCCAGTACTGTGTAGCCTATTTGGCACTTCTGTTCTAGAGATTTAGAGAAAGAAACTGGAAGCAGGAGACAGCCAAGAACACCCTGGTCCCGGGACAGAGGCTACTGTGTTACAGACACCTAGTGCTGCTCTGGGGAGCATGCTTAAAGGGAGGGGTGAGCTATGAGACCTCCAGAGGAGTCCTTCTACCATGACTTGAGGCTAGGGAGAAATCAAGAAGCCAAATGATGCATGTAGAATTTATTGGAAATCAGAGAACCACAAACAGTATGGAGGAGGAGAAAGTTAAGAACCTGACATAATTTGGTTTAAGGTGGCAAAGTCCAAGAGGTGGCTCACTGGCAATTTTTGAAGCCTAAGAGGGGGATTTGGGAAAAAACTGTGAACAGCAGTTCTCTGTTTCCACCGAGGGTTGGTTAAGATAACCTGAGCTTCCAGAACAGCAGGATAGGCTGCAAAAGGAAAAGAATTGCAGCGCCTGAAAGCTGTCGAGGACAGGCATCGGCTGCCCTGGAACCTGCCAGGGTCTTGCAGTGCAGGTCTTTAAAATCAGATAAATGGGAGACGCTGAGCACACTGAGAGACCCATCTCCCTGACAGTGTTTCTCAAAGTACCTGACTCAGGCCACTGCTAGCAGAGAAGTTTGAGTGCTGCAGAGACAGAATTAAGTGACTCTGTGTCACAAAGCAGCAGAGGTGTTCCCTTTCCAGTTCCACCTGCTTGTTGTTGTTGAGTTGCTAAGCCATATCTGACTCTTTGTGACCCCACAGACTATAGCACGCCGGGCTCCTCTGTCCTCCACTATCTCCTGCAGTTTGCTCAGATTCATTGCATTGAGTCAGTGATACTATCTAACCATCTCATCCTCTGTCGCCCTCTTTTCCTTTTGCCTTCAATCTTTCCCAGCATCAGGGTCTTTTCCAGTGAGGCAGCTTTTCGTATCAGGTGGCCAAAGTATTGGAGCTTCAGCGTCAGCATCAGTTCTTCCCCTTTCATTATTTGGTTATCTAAAGGAGAAAGCCTTTCCGAGGTGATGTCTTTTCCACCTAACACTGGCCAATAGGTTTTTTGCTGTTTTTGTTTTTTTTTTTAACTGAGAGGCCTCTTCAATGGCAGAGCGCACAATAGCAGGTATGAAGGTTGATTGTTATTATTTTGTTTTACAGTATTTGTTCCCTCTAAGATGAATAAGGCTAGGTTTCCTTTTAAAGTAGCAATGAAAAGTTTCCCTCTAAATAATAAATTTAGGAAGGTAGCATCCATTGAATTATAGCAACCTATCAAGCCAAGAATACTTATGAGTGATTTCTGCAGGTAGTACATGGAAGGATGGTGTTTAGAAGTGAAAGTAGTATGGAAGGATGGTGTTTAGAAGTGAAAGTCACTCAGTCGTGTTCCACTCTTTGCAACCCCATGGACTGTATAGTCCATGGGATTTTCCAAGCCAGAATATTGAAGTAGGGTAGCCCTTCCCTTCTCCAGGGGATCTTCCCAACCCAGGGATTGAACCCAGGTCTCCCAAATTGCAGGCGGATTCTTTACTAGCTGAGCCACAAGGGAAGCCCAAGAATACTGGAGTGGGTAGCCTTTCCCTTCTTCAGGATATCTTCCTGACCCAGGAATCGAACCAGGGTCTCCTGCAATGCAGACAGGTTCTTTACCAGCTGAGCTATTAGGGAAGCCCAGTGTTTGGAAAATGTTGATCAAATCTAAGCCTCTTCTTTACAAATGAGAAAACTGAAGCTCAGAAATGTAAAGGACATTGTCAGTTTCATATAGCATCTATAAGTGAAGATGGGACCAGAGATGGGCTTGATCAGGATGGAGGAATGGGAAGTTGGGGATTGCATCACATGTGTCTAAAGCAACTTTTTGTCTAGATTAGTGCCCGGTCCACCCCAGCTTGTGACACACACCTGCTCCCAGTCACCTAGTCGTATATGACTTTGTGCAACCCCATGGACTGTAGCCTGCCAGGCTCTTCTGTCCATGGGATTCTCCAGTGTCTCCACTGGAGTGGGTTGACAGTTTCTCCTCCAGGGGGTCTTCCTGACCCAAGGATCAAACCTGCATCTCCTGCACTGGCAGGCAGATTCTTTACCCGTGAGCCACCTGAGAAGTTTGTAACACATATCGCCCTAGATAAAATGAACCCTATCCCCCCAGCACTGTGATCATCTCACTATGTGACTTGACAAATGAGAACCTCTCTGTCCTGTCTGTAAAGTGAGCATTAATTTAGGATGCTACTTGAACACAAAATGAAGTATTACACATGTACACATCTCATTAAATCTAAAAGGTCTCAGAATATAAAGGAGATAGAAACCCATACTGCTTCTCTTCACAATCCCCTAATATTAAAAATTTAATGACTGAAAACTAATACCAATGTTTCTCATTGACCTTATCCTGTTTTGAATAAAAAGAAAATAATTAAACATAGCTTGCAAACATTGTATTATTTCCTGAATTGACCCTCCTGCATAAATTATTGTTCAGCAGTGATCTAAATTATATAATATTTTTACTAGAAATGTGGGCTTATTTTTTCAAGGTTTTCCTCATTACAAAGGCAAGAATGATTCATAATTAGCACACTCAAACACGAGCTTTGGCGGAGATGACCTTTGATTATGTTGTTTGGAGGCAAATAGGTGTTTCTAAGGCATTAGAGCAGATTAAGTTCTTTAGGAGATGTTCATTCTCCTAGAAGTAGGGTTCAAACCATTTTATGATTTATTAATCCCATCTTTCAGAGATCACTAAAAGATGAACTTCAGCTTTGTCTAAATAATAATAGATTCCTAATGAACATGGCCAAATTAATATGCTTTTGCTGTAAATGCATTCATAGAGATTCAGTCAACATAAATGCAGTTTGGAAACTGAGATTATTAACAAACCTTCAAGTTCAGTTCAAATAAAGAACCAAAACAACAACAAAAAAATGTATGTGCAATCAGCCTGCCAGAGATATTACATAAATGAGTGATTTCTAACCTCTGGCAAGTCAAACCTGCAACATCCATCCTATTGGACAAATAGATCATTTGGAAAGGTAAAGGTTACTTTCAGAAATAACAGTTGTATAAGGGTGTTGCGATCCCCGGTAAATTACAGAGGCAGCCTCCCACTTTCCACACTGAACCGAACACTGGAAGAACCTATTAATAGCATCGTTAGTTTCAAGGAGGCAGCTTACATGGAATTTGGATCTTAATGTACAGAAATAGATACTCATCTACTCTCCCAGCAATGCAACAACTTTAATGGAATAATCTTTTCAAAATGAAAACTCTGCCTTGATGAAAGTCCCCTTTTTCACTGAAATAAGAAAGTGAGGCAACAAAAGTAAGTCTCTTAATTTACATGAATGATCTCCTGGCCTCACCAGAAATGTATACTTAAGCCTGGGAATTATTATGTTGGAAATGTCCATATTAAACCTCCTGCAGAATACATTTAGTTTTAGATAATACAAACCAAGAGACATTTAAATTTTTTTTTCTGAAAATGAAACTTGTAAATATTTATTTTAAAGGATCAACAGGGTGAGTTTTCTGTTGTCTAAGCAACTTTAATACCACCATGTAAAACAGCTGAAGTTAAAGAGAATCAGTATATTTAAACCTGTAATATGTTAGGATTGTTAGCTACATTTTAGAATAGCAGACATTTTCATGCCCCAGGATCCAATTTTATAGTAAACTGATCTGCCTTTGGGAACAGTGTGTGTGTGTGAGTGTGTGTGTGTGAGTGTGTGTGTGTGTGTGTGTGTATGTGTCTGTGTGTGTGTCTGTGTCTGTGTGTGTGAGGTGGGGGTTGGGGGTGAAGAGAGATGAAGGGATGGTTTCACTGAATATCTGAAGGACAACTCTTTTTGAATCTTTGGCCTCATCACACAACATGTGCAATCTTAGTTCCCCAATCAGGGATCAAGTCCACACCCCCTGCTTTGGAAGAGTGGAAGTCTTAACCTCTGGACCACCAGGGAAGTCCTGAAGGACATCTTAAGAAAGCATGATAGGGTATAGTCCTTGTGGAATAAATTTACAGTGTGGCTCCTTCCCCTACCCCGGGAATTGTATAATATGCAGCTTGTATGGCTAAATGTGGTGTCCCTGGTGCCAGGAAGGGACAGGAATGCTTTAAGGCATGATATTTAAAGATGGAAATTGATCACACCAACCTTCATCCATGCACCCTTGCAATGAGACTTTGTAGAATTTCCTACCAAGAGGAAATATTTCCTCAACCTTTGAATGTGGGCTGACCTCATGATTTGCTTCCACCCACAGAATGTTTCATGGTGTTGTTGCTGTGTTCACTCTCTAAGGCATGTCCAACTCTTTGAGACCCCATGGACTGTAGCACACTAGGCCTCCCTGTCCCTCACCATCTCTCAGAGTTCACCCAAATTCATGTCCATTAAATCAGTGATGCCATCCCACCATCTCATCCTCTACTGCTCCCTTCTCCTTTTGCCTTCAATCTTTCCCAGCATTGGGGACTTTCCAATGAGTAAGTGCTTCCCATCAGGTGGCCAAAGTATTGGGGTTTCAGCTTCAGCATCAGTCCTTCCAATGAATATTCAGGGTTGATTTCCTTTAGGACTGACTGGTTTGATCACCTTGCTGTCCAAGGGACTCAAGAGTCTTCTCCAGCACCACAGTTGGAAACCATCAGTTCTTTGGTGCTCAGCCTTTCTTATGGCCCAACTCTCATCCATACCTCGACTACTGGAAAAACCATAGCTTTGACTAGATTGTCCTTTGTTGGCAAAGGAATGTCTCTGCTTTTTAATATGCTGTCTAGGTTGGTCACAGCTTTTCTTCCAAGGAGCAAGTGTCTTTTAATTTCATGGCTGCAGTCACCATCTTCAGTGATTTTGGAGCCCAAAACAATAAAGTCTCTCACTGTTTCCATTGTTTCCCATCTATTTCCCATGAAGTGATGGAACCAGATGCCATGATCTTAGTTATCTGAATGTTGAGTTTTAAGCGAACTTTTTCACTCTCCTCTTTCACTTTCATCAAGAAGCTCTTTAGTTCTTCTTCACTTTCTGGCGTAAGAGTGATGTCATCTGTGTATCTGAGGTTATTGATATTTCTCCCGGCAATCTTGATTCCAGCTTGTGCTTCATCCAGCCCAGCATTTTGCATGATGTACTCTGCACATAAGTTAAATAAGCGGGGTGACAATATACACCTTTGATGTATTCCTTTCCCTGTTTGGAATCAGTCTGTTGTTCTATGTCCAGTTCTAACTGTTGCTTCAGTTCAGTTCAGTTCAGTCACTCAGTCGTGTCCGACTCTTTGCAACCCCATGAATCACAGCACACCAGGCCTCCCTGTCCATCAGCATCTCCCGGAGTTCACTCAGACTCATGTCCATCGAGTCAGTGATGCCATCCAGCCATCTCATCCTCTGTCGTCCCCTTCTCCTCCTGTCCCCAATCCCTCCCAGCATCAGAGTCTTTTCCAATGAGTCAACTCTTCACATGAGGTGGCCAAAGTACTGGAGTTTCAGCTTTAGCATCATTCCTTCCAAAGAAATCCCAGGGTTGATCTCCTTCAGAATGGACTGGTTGGATCTCCTTGCAGTCCAAGGGACTCTCAAGAGTCTTCTCCAACACCACAGTTCAAAAGCATCAATTCTTCAGCGCTCAGCTTTCTTCACAGTCCAATTCTCACATCCATACATGACCACAGGAAAAACCATAGCCTTGACTAGACGGACCTTAGTTGGCAAAGTAATGTCTCTGCTTTTGAATATACTATCTAGGTTAATCATAACTTTTCTTCCAAGGAGTAAGTGTCTTCTAATTTCATATCTGCAGTGATTTTGGAGCCCCCAAAAATAAAGTCTAACACTGTTTCCACTGTTTCCCCATCTATTTCCCATGAAGTGATGGGACTGGATGCCATAATCTTCGTTTTCTGAATGTTCAGCTTTAAGCCAACTTTTTTGCTCTCCTCTTTCACTTTCATCAAGAGGCTTTTCAGTTCCTCTTCACTTTCTGCCAGGTAGCTCCTCTCGGCCGCGCTTAAGTGCACCGGCTCGCAGCCACCTGTGCTTAAGTGCCAACTGTTGCTTATTGACCTGCACACAGATTTCTCAAGAGGCAGGTCAGGTGGTCTGGTATTCCCATCTCTTTCAGAATTTTGAACAGTCTGTTGTGATCCACACAGTCAAAGGCTTTGGCATAGTCAATAAAGCAGAAGTAGATGTTTTTCTTGTATTGTCTTGCTTTTTTGGTGATTCAGCAGATGTTGGCAATTTTATCTCTGGTTCTTCTGCCTTTTCTAAAACCAGCTTGAACGTTTGGAATTTCACAGTTCACGTACTACTGAATCCTGCCTTGGAGAATTTTGAGCATTACTTTACTAGCATCTGAGATGAGTACAATTGTGCAGTAGTTTGAACATTCTTTGACATTGCCTTTTTTGGGGATTGGAATGAAAACTGACCTTTTCCAGTCCTCTGGCCCTTGCTGAGTTTTCCAAACTTGTTGGCATATTGAGTGCAGCACTTTCACAGCATCGTCTTTTAGGATTTGAAATAGTTTTACTGGAATTCCATCACCTCCACTAGCTTTGTTCATAGTGATGCTTCCTGAGGCCCACTTGACTTCACATTCCAGGATGTCTGGCTCTAGCCCAGTCATCACTTATCATGATAATCTAGGTCATGAAGACCTTTTTTGTACAGTTTTTCTGTATATTCTTGTCACCTCTTCTAAATATCTTTTGCTTCTGTTAGGTCCATGCTGTTTCTGTCCTTTATTGTACCATCTTTGCATGAAATCTTCCCTTGGTATCTCTAATTTTCTTGAAGAGATGTGTAGTCTTCCCCCATTCTATTGTTTTCCACCATTTCTTTGTTCTGATCACTGAGGAAGGCTTTCTTATCTCTTATCTCTTTCCTATTCTCTTTCCGAAGAATAGGCTTGCTCTTCTTTGGAACTCTGCATTCAGATGCTTATATATTCCCTTTTCTCCTTTGCCTTTCACTTCTCTTCTTTTCCCAGCTCTTTGTAAGGCCTCCTCAGACAACCACTTTGCCTTTTTGCATTTCTTTTTCTTGGAGATGGTCTTGATCACCACCTTCTGTACAATGTCACAAACCTCTGTCCATGGTTCATCAGGGTCTCTGTCAATCAGATCTAATCCCTTGAATCTGTCACTTCCACTGTACACTCATAAGGGGTTTGATTTAGGTCATACCTGAATAGCCTAGTGGTTTTGCCTACTTTCTTCAATTTAAGTCTGAATTTTGCAATGAGTTCATGGTCTGAGCCACAGTCAACTCCCGGTCTTGTTTTTGCTGACTGTATAGAGCTTCTCCATCTTTGGCTGCAAATAATATAATCAATCTGATTTCAGTGTTGACCATCTGGTGATGTCCATGTGTAGATCTCACATGACGTGGGTCCAAAAGACAAAGCGAAAGTGAAAGTCACTCAGTCGTGTCCAAGTCTTTGCAACTGGACTCTGTACAGTCCATAGAATTCTCCAGGCAAGAATACTGGAGTGGGCAGCCTTTCCTTTCTCCAGGGGATCATCCCAAGTTAGGGATCAAACCCAGGTCTCCCACATTGTAGGCAGAGTCTTTACCAACTGAGCTATCAGGGTCCCCATAGGACAAAGAGAAGCAATATTGTAACGAATCCAATAAAGACATTAAAAACGACTCACATCAAAAAATACCTTTAAAAAATTAAAAACAAAAATACATGATAACCAGGCACCTCAGACAGAGAGGTCCTTCATCTAGAGAGGGACTGGTGTGCCAGCGCTAAATGTTCCACGAGAAGGGCTAAAAGCGGTGCTTTCCTGGTAGCTCAAAGAGTAAAGCGTCTGCCTGCGGTGTGGGAGACCTGGGTTCGATCCCTGGGTCAGGAAGATCCCCTGGAGAAGGCAATGGCAACCCGCTCCAGTACTCTTGCCTGGAAAATTCCATGGATGGAGGAGCCTGGTGGGCTAAGTCCACCGGATCACAAAGAGTTGCACAGGACTGAGCAACTTCACTTCTCAGGTCTTAAGACAGATGGTGGGCAGCTCTCCTGGAATTACACACAGGCTACAAGCCTTACTGTAGATTTATTTCTCCTCTGTACCACCATTTCCCCCAAATTTTGCAAAAACACCTGGAATTTTACTCTATTCAGATTTTTTTTTTAAACACTATGCTTTTTATGTTCTGGGAATCCTTTCCTTTTAATTTCAGTCTCATTAATAACAGTTATTTAGGCATAATTATGAGCTCAGCTGGCTCCTTTGCTCATCAGTATGTCTTATATTCAACTTACTTTCTATGGAGCTAATGTGCCAACTGAGATGCTGCCAGCAATGAGAGGCAGACCCTCACCCTCACCCCCACCCCTAGCAGTGGGCTGTAGAATGGGGGCCTTTAGTGTATCACAACTAGAAGTCTAGATGTAGACCCTGCCAGGTTAGGCTGTTTAGCACCTCAGCCATGTTATCAAGGTGCCAGAGGTCCCTCATCTTCCTGCTCTGCCAGGCTCAGCATAACCAATGAGCTCATGATGGTTTTAAAACAATGATAGCATTTCCCAGTGTCACTTTCAGTAAACAGCATCTATGTCAGAAAAGATGTCTCCTCCCAGAGGACTCAAGGAAAATCTTTTCCAGAAGCAGCCTAGTATGTTTCCCCTCTCCCATCACTGCCAACGAGAATGAGACCACTACGACTGGCTTAACCTAATCATGATTCAACACCTTGTGGTTGGAGGGGGCTCATACCCTAAGTATATATGTCTGTCTGGTACTTGGATAAAATAATTCTGTTATGAAAATGAAGAGGGAATGACTGTTAATGGTGTTTCCCATAATACATTTAATTTTTTTTTAATTTGTGCTAATATCCTCAGAAAAGTTGCATAGGTGACAAGCTTACTAGGATTTCATTTTTTAATTTTAGAAAAGATCTTTGTCCTCAACATTGAGTGATAAATACAGAATTCTCAGTTATGAATACTTTTTGACAATATTTTAGTCATTGATTTAATTTAGTCAACATCTTTTAAATGAGAGATCTATATGACAGCAAAAGTGTATGGAATACAAACATCACAAGCAATGTAACAGATGAGAGACTAAGTGGAGAAAAAAGCAGCAAATATCAGATAAGAGAATTTTTTAAAAGAGAGAAAAATTAGCAGTTCATATTGTGGTGTCTTAGGACTATTTCCCACTAATAAGAATCAATAATGCCTGGAGAAATAGCTCATTCCTGGTCTGGGACAGAAACATAAAGGATAAATAGAGGAATGTAAAGGATAAGCCTAAAATGCTTGTCAAATGAGAAATTAAACAGGCAGCTAAAGATGACTAAGGTCATATCTGGCTCCTACTGGCCAAATATGGGATGACTTGAATGTGAATAAGGGTAGTATATGCAATGGATTGAAGCACGTCCATATATTAAAATCTTATGTCATAATGATGCTTAAAAATAAGCAAAAATAAACAAAAACATTTTGGTTAATCACTGAAACTAGCTAGGGCACAGACCATGTACTCTAAAATTTATAGTAAAAAAAAAAAAAAGAAAGTTTAAACATGTATTTTGTCTTTTTGGTGCAAATTATACTCCTGCTGCTGCTGCTAAGTCGCTTCAGTCGTCTCTGACTCTGTGTGACCCCAGAGATGGCAGTCCACCAGGCTCCCCCGTCCCTGGGATTCAGGCCAGAACACTGGAGTTGGTTGCCATTTCCTTCTCCGCTGCATGAAAGTGAAAAGTGAAAGTGAAGTCGCTCAGTCATATCCGACTCTTGGCCCCATGGACTCCAGCCTACCAGGCTCCTCCATCCATGGGATTTTCCAGGCAAGAGTACTGGAGTGGGGTGCCATTGCCTTCTCCAATTATACTCCAGGGTAACCCAAAAGTTGATGAGGGTAAGTGTCTATTTATAGAAATATTTCTTTTAGAAAATGATGAATGGTTCAGTTGGAGCGTCACCAGTTTACAACACTAAGTAAAGGATCTTGTCATTGACCTTCAACATCTGACTCACATCACAAAGTGAGAATCAGCTATTAGTGCCTCTTGATAAAAAAGACATGATGCCATCTATGAAATATTCTTGCATAAAACCTGAACTTGAACCTCCAACTTCTAAAAAAGTCAAGCTTCCAAATTATAGGAAACACAGGGAACAAGGTAAATGATACCACAGGAGTGTAATCAGCGAAAGACATGCAGTGGAAAACTGCACAGAACAAACAACCCAGTTTCTTCTACAAATAAATCGCAATGAGTAAAGGAGAGATAAAGGAGGAGAGGCAGATTAAGACTTAGAAGTTGTTGTTCAGTCACTAAGTTGTGTCTGACTCTGCCACCCCAGGACTTTGAATCGGTGATGCCCTCCAACCATCTCTTCCTCTGTCGTCCCCTTCTCCTCCTGCCTTCAGTCTTCAATGGACATGAGTTTGAGCAAGCCCTGGGAGATGGGGAAGGACAGGGAAGCTTGGCATGCTTACAGTCCGTGGGGTGGCAAAGTCAGACACAACTGAGCAGCTGAACAACCACGACACTGTGGACAGACTTCATCCAATCAGCTCAAGGATTGGATAGATCAAACAGTGACCTCTTTCAAGCAAAAAGGAATTCTGTCACCAGACTGCATTTGACTCGAACAGCAACTCTTCCTTGGGTCTCCAGCCTGCCACCCTATCCTAAACATTTGAGATTTGCCAATCTATAAAATCTGTCAATTGCTACTTTAAATAAATAAATAACAAAGAAACATGCAAGCAAGTAAATGAATGAAAGAACAAATCAACAAAAGAGGGAAAAAAACACAAGCAATTCCTGTCGGGTCTATTTCTCTGGAGAATGCTGATTAATACAGCACTTTATTCTGTTTGTTTTCTTTTCTCAGGAAGCTTGTAACTCCTCTTCCTCCTCTGTGGCACCTCAGATTTCACCACATTTGCAACCCAGGGACATTTTCCTCTGTGAGAACCTCGCTCTGCCTCCCGTTTCTCTCCTGTTGAATTACTCTCGGATGTGCAGACTGCTCTCTCTGTTTCTTAAATTTAAATTAAATTCATTAGAAATCTTAAGTTTTTTACATCACTATCTTTTCTCATTCATTCTGGAAGAATTCTTTCCCTCAGTCTTTCATGGTGTTCAGCCATGTATGTGGTCATTTTATTATTAGTCTTTTCAGTGTGTGTGTGTGTGTGTGTGTGTGTGTGTGTGTGTGTGTGTGTGTGTGTGTGTTTCATTTCAGCAATCCTATTTTGAAATTCTATAAACTATGTCCAGTTCACACTACACCAGGGTTCAAGAATGTACTATGTTGGTTCAAATTCTTTTAACTCTTAGGATCTGCCTTGAGGAGTATTCCATTTGCAGTCAGAAAAAGCATGTTTATTGCTGTTGTTGGGTGAGTGAAGTGTTAGTGGCCCAGTCATGTCCAACTCTTTGTCACCCCATGTGACCCCATGGAGCCCGCCGGGCTACTCTGTCCATGGAATTCTCCAAGCAAGAACAGTGGAGTGAAGTGAGTGTCAGTTCCCTTCTCCAGGGGATCTTCCCAACCCAGGGATCAAACCCAGGTCTCCCACAGATTCTTTACCAACTGAGCCATCAAGGAAGCCCTGTTGTTGGGTGAAATATCTTATAAATGTCAATTCAATCCAGTTGGTAGACAGTGGTGTTCAGTTCTATTTACTTGCAATTTTTTCTCTCTACCTGTTCTATCAGTTACAGAGAGAGGCATCTCCAACTGTCATTACAGAAATATCTTTTTCTCCTTCAGTTCTGATGGCTGTTGCCTTGCATATTGTGAAGTTTTATCTTTGGTATATATATACTTAGGATTGTTATGTCTTCTTGGAAGATTGACATTTTTGCCATTATGTAATGTTCTTCTTTATCCCTGACAATTTTCTTTGATCTGAAGTCTCAAATATAAATATACTGTTTTTTGTTTGTTTGTTTGTTTGTTTTTTGATTAGTGTTTGCATGGTATATTTTCACCCTGTACTCTTAGCATACCTATATCACTATATTTAAAGTGAGCTTCTTGTAGACATCATATAGTCAAATACTGCTTTTGAATTTATTGTGACAATCTCTGTCTTTCAGTTAGTGTGTTTAGACCATTAACAATTAATGCAAGTATTTATGTGTTTGGCTTTAAATTTCCATTTTATGATTTGTTTTCTTTCTGTTTCCTCTGTTTTTTTTCCCTTTTTGCCTATTTTCCACTCCTTGCTTTCTTTTAAATTATATGAACAATTTTGTATTCTATTTTATCTATTGTGCTCTCAGGTATCTCTTTGTGTATTTTAATTATTGAGGGATGACAATATACGTACTTAAGTTGAAACACTTTACTTAAAATCAGCATTTTATCATTTCATGTAGAATGTAGAAATTTTTCATCATATGAGTCCCTTTACCCTCTTTATTTTATAATGCTGTTGGCTTATGTTTTACAAATATTTACATTGAATACCTTATCGGAAACTGTTATAGTTTCTGTTTTAAATAAACAAGCATTTCAAATAATGCAAGAAGAGAAATATAGTCTATAATATTTACCCATACATTTCCAATCTCTGGTGTACTTCCTTTATTTCTGATGTTCCAAGTTTCCTCCTGCTATCATTTCCTTTGTCGAAAGAAATTAGACAATTTTAGCAATTCTTTTACAGCACATGTGCTGGGAACAAATTCTCTTAGATAGTCTTCATTTGAGCATGTCTTTATTTCATCTTAATTGCTGGAGAATATTTTCAGTGGAAATAGAATTTTTTTTTTTTCCTTCAACAGTTTAGAAATATATCACTTCCTTCTGGACTCTGCAGTTTCCAGTGTGAAATCATCTGCCATTTGAATCACTGTTCCCATCTAAGTAATGTATCAATTTTCTTTCCATTTTAAATTTTAAATTTTTTATACAGTTGCTAAAGGTTACACTGCATTTGGGCTTCCCTGGTAGCTCAGATAGTAAAGAATCCACCTGCAATTTGAGAGACCTGGGGTTGATCCCTGGATTGGGAAGATCTCATGGAGAAGGGAATGGCTACCCAATTCAGTATGGCTACTCAGTTTGGTATTCTTGCCTAGAGAATTCCACGGACAAAGGAGCCTGGCAGGCTACAGTCCATGGAGTCACAAAGAGTCAGACACGACTGAGCGACTTCCACTGTTTCACATTCCATTTATAGTTATTACAAATATTGGCTATATTCTCCATGTTCTTACACCCAGTAATTGGTACCTCCCTATGGTGCTTGCCGCCCACCCCCTGGTAATCACTAGCTTCTTCTCTATATCTGTGGGCCTTCTTCTTTGCTGGCATAATCACTAGTTCATTGTATTCTTTTAGGTTTCACATGTAAGTGATTTCATATAGTATTAGTCTTTCTTTGACTTATTTCCCTTAGCATAATGCCCTTCAAATCCGTTCATGTTGCTGCAAGTAGCGACTTTGAGGGCGTTCCCTGGTTGTCTAGTGGTTGTAATCCGGTGCTTTCACCGTCATGACCCAAGTTCAATACCAGGTCAGGGAGCTGAGATCCTGAAAGCCACGAGGAGTGGCCAAAGTTTCTAGAAAAGTGCAACAACAGCAACAAAAATCACCACAATTTTTAAAAAACCAGCTTTTTTCTTTCCAAATTAATACATATTCACTGTAGAAGAAACGCTTTTGAAAACTAACAAAAGAAAAAATAAAATTTCCTATCACCTAACCAAATAGA
Organism: Ovis aries; assembly: GCF_016772045.2. Taxonomy (NCBI): domain Eukaryota; kingdom Metazoa; phylum Chordata; class Mammalia; order Artiodactyla; family Bovidae; genus Ovis; species Ovis aries. The sequence continues at coordinate 113,325,250 of NC_056059.1, forward strand.
AGTGATTCTTTTCCTCCATATATATATATATAATATATATGTATATATAATCTCTATCTCTCTCAGTGATCTGAAGTTTAATTTCTACATAACTGATTTAATTTTCTAAGGTCAATCTACTTTTTACTTCCTCAAATATAGAATTTAATTTTCTGATGGCAATATTTGCTTCCTTTTAATGATCCTTTCCTTGCCCAGTTCACCCCTCATGCTTTATTATTGCCTTTACATCTTATCCTTTCTACTTTTGAATTTATACTGTGACATTTCTCATCATATTAGCTTTCATATCAGTTTCTATTCTCTCATAGAGACCATGGTCTCCTAATATTATTGAGGCTTCCAAGAAAATTCTCAAGTGTTTTTTTTTTTTTTGGATCCAGTGGAAAGTCAGTTTGCAACAACTGTGCTTCTTCTGAGTTTTGATGTATGGTTTAGCTTACAATGGGTTTCCCTGGTGGCTCAAATGGTAAAGAATCTGCCTACAATGCTGGAGGCCCTGGTTTGATCCCTGGGTTGGGAAGATCCCCTGGAGAAGGAAATGGTAATGACTCCAGTATTCTTGCCTGGAAAATCCCATGGACAGGGGAGCCTGGCAGGCTACAGTCCATGGGGTTGCAAAGAGTCAGACAGGACTGATTGACTAACACTTTCACTTTTAGCTTCATGTTCTTTTCGATTATATTTTTTCATATTAAAATTATAATGGATTTTCCAGACTCACTGTCCATGACGTCCCTGACAGAGCGAAGTTGATAGGATATAGACTCTAAACCATTCCCAGAATCCACTAGATCTTCATATACACAGATACATAAATCTACTGTGTTTAGAAGGTGAGTGTTTTGGAGGTTGAGGGGTGAGGGTTATATCAATGCTTTGATTGCAAGTAACATAAAGACTAGCAAATCAGCTTAATAATTAGAAATACCAAAGATAAGTTAGGTTTCAGGTATAGTAGGATCAGGGCTCTAGGTCCACTTTCTGCCTTCCTCTTTATACGTCCCACCTCTCTCCGTAACCACTTTTATCTTTAGCTGAATTTTATGTGTGGCTGTGAAAGTTCTATATACTTCACTATCCAAAAAAGCTCTGTGTTCCTTTTATCAATATCATAAAATCAAAGTCTCATGCTGCGCTTATATTGGACAACTCAAGTTACATACTCATGCCCTAGGTGATAAGGACATATGATAAGAATCTTTCAGATTTCATCTTTCACATAGTGTTAACTAGGGTCTGCATCCCATCAAATCTAGACATATAATGGATATAATAACCTCCAGTATTCTGGCCTGGAGAATACAGTCCATGGGATCACAAAGAGTCGGACACAACTAAGTGACTTTCACTCACTCATGGATATAACAGGAGATATCCCTAAAGAGGAAGGGAGGCTGGACATTGAATATCACCTCCCCTTCCTCCCCTAAAATTCACTGCGCTGTGCTTAGTCGCTCAGTCATGTTGAACTTTGCGACCCCATGGCCTGTAGCCCTCCAGGCTCCTCTGTCCATGGGGATTCTCCAGGCAAGAATGCTGGAGTGGGTTGCCATACCCTCCTCCAAGGGATCTTCCCAACCCAGGGATCGAACCCAGGTCTCCCACATTGCAGGTGGATTCTTTACCATCTGAGCCATTAGGGAAGCCCACTCAAAGTTATGAACACCTGAGTCTTTGACACTATGAGCCAATGGAATAAGTGTTCTGCCAGTCACTCCTCACACATTCAGTACCTTATTTGGGGAACTAATCTCTAAGAGTGTGATAGCTGTTGCAATTTATCAGTCAGGCAGATTCCTCTGGTTTCATGTAATGAATCATGTGTGTCTCTAACCGTTTTTCTTAATTCAACTCAGCAATCTTAGAGCTAACTAGAAATCCATGTTAGATTCTAACAATAAGTTATCTGTTAAGGTCTATGGCAATTTTGTTCTGAATTTTTCAGAAACTGAGCCAGGTGCTAACCATTTCAATCAACTTCAAGAAATTTAAGTTTCTTAAAATGCTGTTTTATATCCAGCAATTTTTTTATCCATCTAGTTAATTATTCCATAAAAAATGACCAGATGAGTTACTCTTGTTCTTGTTGACAGTGATTGAATTTCTCCTAATTGAGCCTCAAAGTTTGCTTTGAGATTCCCAGCACCCAAAGGAAGAATGGTAACATACTCAGCTCAGTTTAGTTCAGTTCCTTGCAGTCCAAGGTACTCTCCAGAGTCTTCTCCAACACCACAGTTCAAAAGCATCAATTCTTGGATGCTCAGCTTTCTTCACAGTCCAACTCTCACATCCATACATGACCACTGGAAAAGCCATAGCCTTGACTAGACGGACCTTTGTTGGCAAAATAATATTTCTGCTTTTACATCATTCTAAATATCAATGTATACCAGTCCTTTAAAAGAACTTTCTCAGTTCAGTTCAGTCACTCAGTCATGTGCAAATCTTTGCGACCCCATGAACTGCAGCACACCAGGCCTCCCATCCATCATCAACTTCTGGAGTTTACTCAAACTCATGCCCATTGAGTCAGTGATGCCATCCAGCCATCTCATCCTCTGTCGTCCCCTTCTCCTCCTGCCCCCAATCCTTCCCAGCATCACAGTCTTTTCAAATGAGTCAGCTCTTCACATCAGGTGGCCAAAGTATTGGAATTTCAGTTTCAGTATCAGTCCTTCCAATGAACACCCAGGGCTGATCTCCTTTAGGATGGACTGGTTGGATCTCCTTGCAGTCCATGGACTCTCAACAGTCTTCTCCAGCACCACAGTTCAAAAGCATTAATTCTTCAGTGCTCAGCTTTCTTCACAGTACAACTCTCACATCCATACATGACCACTGGAAAAACCATAGCCTTGACTAAATGGATCTTTGTTGGCAAAGTAATGTCTCTGCTTTTGAATATACTATCTAGGTTGGTCATAACTTTCCTTCCAAGGAGTAAGAGTCTTTTAATTTCATGTCTGCAAATCACCATCTGCAGGGATTTTGGAGCCCCCCCCCAAAAGTCTGACACTGTTTCCACTCTTTCCCCATCTATTTGCCATGGAGTGATGGGACGGGATACCATGATCTTCGTTTTCTGAATGTTGAGCTTTAAGCCAACTTTTTCACTCTCCTCTTTCACTTTCAACAAGAGGCTTTTTAGTTCCTCTTCACTTTCTGCCATAAGGGTGGTGTCATCTGCATATCTGAAGTTATTGATATTTCTCCCAGTAATCTTGATTCCAGCTTGTGCTTCTTCCAGCCCAGCATTTCTCATCATGTACTCTGTATAGAAGTTAAATAAGCAGGGTGACAATATAGAGCCTTGACACACTCCTTTTCCTATTTGGAACCAGTCTGTTGTTCCATGTCCAGTTCTCACTGTTGCTTCTGACCTGCATATAGGTTTCTCAAGAGGCAGGTCAGGTGGTCTGGTATTCCCATCTCTTTCAGAATTTTGCACAGTCTGTTGTGATCCACACAGTCAAAGGATTTGGCATAGTCAATAAAGCAGAAATAGATGTTTTTCTGGAACTATCTTGCTTTTTCCATGATCCAGTGGATGTTGGCAATTTGATCTCTGGTTACTCTGCCTTTTCTAAAATGAAAGAACTTTCTACATGGCACTAAATATTAAATGAGTATAAATCCTATATGAAGATTCTGAGCATTATCTTCTTTGTCAACATTCGTGTAGGAAATGCATTTGTAAGGACATATTAACTGTTTCTTATAATGTATTTCAACGTACAATGAAATAAAATAGAATTATAATTAGCAATTATTAAATGAAGGAGATTCTATGAGAATCTCCCTATAATATGTTACAAGTATGTGGCTGTCTTGTAATTTAATTTGATCTTAAGACAAAGTTTCAAATGTCTTGAAAAATGCTCAGATTCTAAATCCTTCAAACAATCTGTTTATTTCTTCACTCAAACTTTTGATATGTTTTTATGATCTTTCATTCAACTCTTCCAACACTATTCTTATTCCTCCAAATTACATTTCAGGAAGTGGAATCCCGGAAGAGTGAAATGCTTTGTTAAAGGTCAAACAGACAGTAATTGACTTGGAAGGGACTCAAACATAGGTGTTCTGATTCCAGATTAACAAATTTCATTTGTTAAGTATCTACTATGTACTAGACAGGGCACTAGGGGCTGGGAATAGATCAGTTCAGTTCAGTCTCTTAGTCATGTCTAACACTTTGCGACCTCATGAACTGCAGCATACCAGGCTTCCCTGTCCAATGACAACTCCTGGAGCTTACTCAAACTCATGTCCATCGAGTCAGTGATGCTATCAAACAATCTCACCCTCTGTGGTCCCTTCTCCTCCTGCCTTCCATCTTTCCCAGCAATCTTTTAAAATGAGTCAGTTCGTCGTGTCAGGTGGCCAACGTATTGGAGTTGCAGCTTCAGCATCAGTCCTTCCAATGAATATTCAGGAATTATTTCCTTCAGGATTGATTGGTTTGATCTCCTTGCAGTCCAAGGCACTCTCAAGAGTCTTCTCCAACACCACAGTTCAAATCATCACTTCTTTTTCAGTGCTCAGCTTTCTTTATAGTCCAACTCTCACATACATACATGACTACTGGAAAAGCCATAGCTTTGACTAGATGGACCTTTGCCAGCAAGGTAATGTCCCTGCTTATTAATATGCTGTCTAGGTTGGTCATCGGAGAAGGCAATGGCACTCCACTGCAGTACTCTTGCCTGAAAAACCGATGGATGGAGGAGCCTCGTAGGCTGCAGTCCCTGAGGTCGCGAAGAGTCAGACACAACTGAGTGACTTCACTTTCACTTTTCACTTTCATGCATTGGAGAAGGCAATGGCAACCCACTCCAGTGTTCTTGCCTGGAGAATCTCAGGGACGGCGGAGCCTGATGGGCTGCAGTCCATGGGGTTGCACAGAGTCAGACACGACTGAAGCAATTTAGCAGCTAGGTTGGTCATAGCTTTTCTTCCAAGGAGCAAGTTTCTTTTAATTTCATGGCTGCAGTCACCATCTGTGGTGATTTTGGAGCCCCACAAAATAAAGTCTGTCACTGTTTCCATTGTTTCCCCATCTATTTGCTGTGAAGTAATGGGACTGGATGCCATGATCTTAGTTTTCTAAATGTTGAGTTTTAAGCCAGTTTTTTCACTCTCCTCTTTCACTTTCATCAAGAGGTTCTTTAGTTCCTCTTCACTTTCTGCCATAAGGGTGGTGTCATCTGCATATCTGAGGTTATTGATATTTCTCCCAGCAATCTTGATTCCAACTTGTGCTTCCTCCAGCCCAGCGTTTCTCATGATGCACTCTGCATAGAAGTTAAATAAGCAGGGTGACAATATACAGCCTTAACGTACTCCTTTTCCTATTTGGAACAAGTCTGTTGTTCCATGTCCAGTTCTAACTGTTGCTTCCTGACCTGCATACAGATTTTTCAGGAGGCAGGTCAGGTGGTCCAGTATTCCCATCTCTTGAAGGATTTCCCACAGTTTGTTGTGATCTACACAGTCAAAGACTTTGGTGTAATCAGTAAAGCAGAAGTAGGTGTTTTTTTCTGGAATTCTCTTACTTTTTCTATGATCCAATGGATGTTGGCAATTCTATCTATGGGTTGCCATTTCCTTCTCCAAGGAATCTTCCCGATCCAGGGATCGAACCCAAGTCTCCCGCATTGCAGGCAGACGCTTTACCGTCTGAGCCACCAGGGAAGTCATCTCTGGGAATAGATAATTGAAGAAAATGTAATCCTTGCTATCAAAGAGTTGATAGAAAAAACAAGTACACGAAACAAACACACAAAAACCTGATATTCGGGCTTCCCTGGCGGCTCATTGGCAAAGAATCTGCCTGCCAATGGAGGAGACTTGGATTTGATCCCTGGTCTGGGAAGATTCCACATGCTGTGGAGCAGCTAAGCCTGTGGGCCATGACTACTGAGCCTGTGCTCTAAGGCTGAGCAGCTGTAACTGCTGAAGCCCGCCCCTAGAGCCCATGCTCTGCAACAAGAGAAGCTGCTGCAGTGAGAAGCGCAAGCGGCACAACCAAAGAGCAGCCCCTACTTGTCACAACTAGAAAAGAGCCCAAGCAGCAACAAAGACCAGGACAGCCGAAAATAAGTAAATGAATACTAACAGTCAAAACCCTCAGCCTTTACTCAACTGGTGCAATGCCAGTACCAGTGGAGTAGATGATTTGGGAATATAACATCGCTGGATAAAAATAAATTCTTCCGTGATGACGTCATTCCAGATGCTCCTATTCTAAAACTACCACATGACTCAGCAGTCCCACGACTAGGCATATACCCTGAGGAAACCGAAAACGAAAAGGACACATGTGCCCCAATGCTCTTTGCAGCATTATTTACCACAGGGAAGACATGGAAGCAACCTAGATGTCCGTCGACAGATGAATGGATAAAGAATCGGTGGTATAAATATACAATGGAATATTACTCAACCATAAAAACGGACGCATTTGAGTCAGTTCTAACGAAGTAGATGAACCTAGAATGAAGTAAGTCAGAGAGAAAAACAAATATTGCATACTCATGCATGTATATGGAATCTAGAGAGATTGTACTGATGAAGTGATTTGCAGGACAGCAATGGAGACACAGACATAGAGAACAGGCTTATGGACCTGGTGGGGTAGGGGGAGGAAGGAGATGGTGGGATGTATGGAGAGAGTAACATGGAAACAAACACTACCGCATGTAAAATAGACAACCAACGGGAATTCGCTGTATGACTCAGGGAGCTCAAACCAGGCTTCTGTGACAACCTAGAGGGGTGGGACAGGGTGGGAGGTGGAAAGGAGGGGACATGTGTATACCTATGGCTAATTCATGTTGAGGTATGGCAGAAACCAGTACAACACTATAAAGAAATTATCCCTCAATTAAAAATAAACTTTTATAAAATGCTCCTGTTCTTATTTTTCTGCATTTGATAAAATATTCTGAGAAACATTAATATGTTTCACTATGATTATATATTTTTTCGCTTGATTTTTGCTTCATGAATCTTTATTGGTTGTTAGGTGTCTAATAGTTTATGATTCTATCTTGTGGATTGTAATTTTTATCATTAAAATAGTCATCTTTGGTTCATTTAAAGATAAATAATTAATTAAAATTTTAAAAATGAAATCACTCAGTCATGTCTGACTCTTTGAGACCCCATGGACCATAGCCTACCAGGTTGCTCTGTCCACAGGATTTTCCAGGCAAGAGTAAATTTTTTAAAAAGCTAAACAAAAAGAGTATTTTTGGGCATCTCTTCCTAATCATGTTCTATGTTATGTGATACACATGTTAGATTAAAAGGCAGCCAGTATTGAGAGAAACACAGATCAAAGAGACTTGAGGAATTATCATTTTATGGAGTTGCTGAACCTTTTTTGGAAAAATCAGAAGAGGGAAAGACATTCCACTTATCCCCAGGATTATAAAAATAACTGTTCTTGGCCATACTGTGAAAGAGCATTTGGTGGCAAAATGTGGTTCTGATGAAGAAAAGGTTTTCAAAGGTAAATGGAAATATCATGGACCAGATATTTCAAATCTCAAGAAAACGTTTTGAGATTGTTGCAGGAAGGCAACCCCTTCCAGGACCTGAGTGGCCTCTTGTCTAACATTCAGAAATGAATTGTCTGAGGAGACACACATGCTGACAAAGCTAGAGGCTTATTGGGAAGGGGCACCCGGGTGGAGAGCAGCAAGGCAAGGGAACCCAGGAGAACAGCTCTTCCAGGTGGCTCCCACTCTCCGGTTTTATGGTGATGCGATTACTTTCCAGATTGTCTCTGTCCAATCATTCGGACTCAGGACACTTCCTGGTTGTGCATGCATTGCTCAGCCAAGATGGATGCCAGTGAGAAGGATTCTGGGAGGTGGTTGGACACGTGGTGTCTCCTTTTGACCTTTCCCAAAATCTTCCTGTTGGTGGCTCCTTACAAGGACCTCCTGTGGTAAAATAACTTGTGCAAATGGCTACCATGGTGACTGGCCAGGGTGGGTAGCTTCAGCCAGTGTGCTTCCCCTTACAGGACTAGCGGTAGTTTCACATAAAGGGATCAAGTCAGGAGTGTTTTGCCTTGGAAATGGTTCTGTAGACACCGGATGACTGTCCCTGAGGAAGCCCAAAGGAATCTGACCTAGCGTCTGTCCTTCTCACTCATGGTTTATAAAATAATCTTTCAAATCAAACTTCATGTGAAACAATACACAGAACCGATCAAAGGGGAACTACTCTGGTTTCCTGAATCCACTGTGGGATAGAAGGACCCTACTCACACTGAGTCCCCATCACCTCACTGACCAAGGCTCCAGGTGAGCCCTGAAGCACTATTTGAAAACTGGTTCTGCTAACTCAAAGGGTCACTGCTTCTAGGATTCTATAAAATAAGAGATAATGACTGCTTTCCTATGGTACTGAAGAAGACTCTTGAGAGTCCCTTGGACAGCAAGGCTATCAAACCTAAAGGAAATCAACCCTGACTACTCATTGGAAGGATTGATGCTGAAGGTGAAGCTCCAGTACTTTGGCCACCTGATGTAAAGAGCCAACTCATCAGAAAAGACCCTGATACTGGGAAAGATTGAGAGCAAAACGAAAAAGGAGTGGCAGAGAATGAGATGTTTATATAGCATCACTGACTCAATGGACATAGGTTTGAGCAAACTTTGAGAGATAGCGGAAGGACAAGGAAGCCTGGTGTGCTGCAGCCCATGGGGTCTCGAAGAGTCAGATATGACTTAGCAACTGAACAACAACAAATGATTGCTTTCTCTCCAATGGCTGCTAAAGAATACACCATTAGCTGTCTTTAGGGAAGTATAATATTAATCATTTACGTTCTTTCTTCTTTCCTAGTTGGTCACTTCAGTGGTTCAAATGCAAACAAAGCAGACAGATTCTGGGAGCTCTGATTAAAAAGAAAGTAATGACCCCTCCCAAGAAAACACCCAGCAATCTTCCAGCTACAGTAACAGTAATCCTCAACCCACTAAGGCATCTAATTGAAATATTGATTCTTCAGTTAGGTCTCCAACTTAAAATTCCAGAACCAAGAGCTCCCCACCACACAGACACCCCTTTCACAGAATCACATCACAGAGCACAGAGTGTTTTCTTAACATTAAGCTTCCCCAGGCTTTCATTTCAATTAGTCATAAAAAAAAGATCAAGAAGGAAAAGTATTGTCGGAAAGATTCCAGTCAGTGTTTTATTGCCTGAAACTGTTCTCAAGATTAACCATTGCACAGCAGACAGGAAATTCTACAGAAGGAGCAATGCTTTTCCCTTACAGATAGGAAGCAAAGAAAACAAAATTTACTTTCTTCTAAATGATTTGTCCAACTGTTTGCATTAAACAATCTCATTTGTGGCATTAATTTTTTTTTTGAATAAGCACACAATGGGTGCCAAGAAATTATCACAAATCCAACTTCTGCTATCCTTATATTTTCATTTAGGTTTTAAGAGCAACAAAAATCCCTTGACATTATTATCTACTCTGAATACTAATTATGTCACTACAACTGTGTGTCTGCTAATCTTCCAGAAATAATGTGAGAATTACTGGGATGCGATAGGAGCAGAATGAAATTAGAAACATATTTTGCGAATTTGTCAAAACCACCAGCTTTCTAAGAGTGGTAAAAGCACAGATTCCAAAATTCTTTCATAAAAGGACAAATTAGCATGATGAAGATCAATGATAATTCTTAATACTACACTTGGAGCACAGACCGAGTAGCTATAGCAAGGCCAGCATTCTGTGGCTTCTTTTATCCTTACAAAAATGTAGCTCGCTGCACCTAGGATTTTCATCTCAGAACACCAGCTTCAACTCCAGATAAGACCTGTTTTTAATCATGCTTAATGGGCTTGGTTCCTAGGAGAATACGAATGAAGGTGAAAAGCTCCTTTCCATCAGCGAGGAGAATAAACTTGTTCTGGGGACCAGGACCTAATCCACCCCTCTGAGAGAAGGAAAATGTTTATTACCACTCTCTGTCTGCCACCTCAGCGGTCCCAAATATGTCTTGATTGAATGTTGTTCAGTCGCTCAGTTGTGTCCGACTCTTTGCAACCCCATGGACTGCAGCATACCAGGCTTCCCTGTCCTTCACCATCTCCCAAAACCTCCTCAAACTCATGTCCATTGAGTCAGTGATGCCATCCAACCATCTCATCCTCTGTTGTCCCCTTCTCCTGCCTTCAACATTTCCCAGCATTAGGGTCTTTTCCAGAGAATCAGTTCTTCACATCAAGCGGCCAAAATATTGGAGCTTCAGTGTCAGTCCTTCCAATGAGTATTCAGGGTTGATTTCCTTTAGAATGGACTGGTTGGATCTCCTTGCAGTCCCAGAGACTCTCAAGGGCCTTCTCCAGGACCACAGATCAAAAGCATCAATTCTTTGTTGTTCTGTCTTCTTTATGGTCCAACTCTCACATCCATACGTGATTACTGGAATGGAAGAATAACAAAATTGTTATTCTTTGTTCATCCTGGGTGGAAAACAAGAGAGTCATGAGTTGCCATGCTTGGAAAAAGCTTTGTCACCGTCTCCTCCTGCTTGTCTATTTTGCAGATGTGGACACCAAGGCTCACCAGGTTGCCAGAGGCACGCACAGGGCCAATAGGGCAGAGCTAGAATGATATTCATATTTATTTCCCAAATTTCTGATCAAGGCCCTTTCCTCTACCACAGGCAGAGGATATTCCACATCATCTTCAAAGTTTACAGATTCTTCAAAGGCTTCTCCTCCTCCACCCTGGGCTCACCATGGTGGTCCAGAGTCATGTCAGCTCTTTCTGGATGTCAGCTGCAGGCTCCAGGGATCTCTGTTTCAGTCTGGCCCACTCTGACATCTCCACACTCCACTCAACTTTTCCAACTAAGCTCAAAAGGCCTTTTTCTTTACTGACCCCCAGCATCCCGTTGCATGCCTATAGCACTGCTGAGCTGCTCACAGTGAGGGCATGCATGGCAGACACACACACACACACAGACACAGACACACACACACAGGCCACATCAGCTCACCCATGCACCACTTTGTCTGGGGGCTCTGATGTGGCTGACTCTACTTCCCACCCCTCTGGCTGGTTCCATTCAGTGTCAACGTCCTCTCCCATGACTGTTCTCCTTCCACACCCCACACCCTGGATTAGGAATCTCTACTCTCCGTTCCCCTGTTCCTAGGATTCCATCATTGTCCCACACTAAATTCAATGTGCATGGTATAAAAGCCTTACATGGGCTTTCCAGAGTTAGCTGGCCCCGGCTCCTCCCAATCATTTAACCAATTAGCATGCAGGCATCATGTGAAAACCCTGTCGGCTTACAAATATTGACACAAAGGGGTGACGGGCAGTTAGAGAATGCGCCAGTTTTTCCTCTTTTTTAATTTTAGATTTTTAAACTTTGGACTGTTTTGAATGTGGTGCCCCTGCGCTCTTTCTAGTCCTCTCAGAGGAGCAGTGTCACTGAGCACAGGTTTGGCTGCTTGTCACTCAAGAATGTAATGCAAAGAGACAAGTGTTGGATGGAAGAAGAGAATGACTTAACTGAGGAAGCCAGCAATCCTGGGGGAAAGGTGGACTCATGTCCCAAAGAGCAAACTCCCCGTTGCTGATCAGGGGCAAGAGTTTGAAAGAGGAATGCCAAGGAGGTATAAGTGGAGGGAGGGGGCTACATGCAGACCAGAACAGTCAACTCTGACAGTCGTCTTGCAATTGGTCACGCAGTGGTCTGACGAGCGTCAGATTGATTGTTTGAAGTACAGTTAGTCTTCAGTTCCAGGGTTGCTTTGTTCCCATTTCCTTGAGGCCAGTTCTCAGAACTGTGGCAGTTTGTATCATGGCTACAGCCTGGTTCTCATGTAATTAACTTCTTCCACCTGGTGGGGTTTTCAGTATCTACAAAACAGTCAAAAGACATAGCTCAGAATATTACCTCTAGTTCATGATAAGTAACTGAGTCCTTGATTCTGTTTAGTGACTTAATTATTATTACTTTGACCTTCCTAGTTGGCTCAGTGGGTAAAGAATCTGCCTTCAACGCAGGAGATGCAAGCAGAGGCAAGTTTGATCCCCAGAGTCAGGAAGATCCCCTGGAAGAGGGCATGGCAACCTGCCCCAGTATCCTTGCCTGGAGAATCCCATGGACAGGAGCCTGGTGGGCTACAGTCACAGAGTTGCCAAGAGTTGGACATGACCGAAGCGAATGAGCACTCATGCATTTTTATTCTGTATTTCTTGACTATTTTCCTTTGTTTCTGTATTTTCTCATTTCTCTGATTAAATTTATTATTTTACGAAAGAGGTAGGTTGAAGACACGGGGAGAGGGGCGGATCTATCCTGGAAAAGCCTCACAGGGTCCTAGTCTGTTACAGCAAAATAGAAAGGCTTGACATAATTCTGCTTCTTGAAACTTGATATTAGTTATGAACAACTATGTTTTTCTTTAAAGGGTTCTATCACTGAGGTCATAAAATGTTCTATCTGAGAAGAATGAGATTCTTAATTGTGTTTGCAATGAAATATATGAATAAATAAATAGAGCACATTAATATTGTATTAATAGCTGACTGTCTTCTAGGATGGGGAGTGCAACGCCAAGTGCAGCTGGCTGTATCCTAAGTATCTTTTTATATATCTGTTTCCCATACTTGATTCCAGGCTAATTGCCTGATTCAGATTGTGTGGCCAGAGCCCAGCATAGTATCTGGCACATGTTGAAAACTCAATACTTTTTGAATGAAACATTTATGTAGTCCTAAACTCTCTGGAAAAACTTGGCTAAGGAAGATATTTTCCCATGAACCACTTTTCTTAATATTTCTTAACAAAAGTCAGTATGCATTTAAATTCAAGTCATATTACATTACCAAAAATGGTTTATTTCCTATAACGTCCTCTAGTTGCCTGTGTCTGCCCTCTAATACCAAAACAGAATAACACTAATTGCTCTTCCAAATATTTAAAGACCATGGTTACTTATCTGCCAAATCTGTATTTCTCGAGCCAAGTATTTCCCTATTCTTCAGTCATTTTCAAACACTTTCATCAGGTTTTAACTCCTCTAGGCCTGCTCTTCAGGTGGTCAGTCTCTCACTTAGGATGTACCAGCCAGGACTACACACAGCATTGCCTTGAACATCTGCTGCTGCTGGTGGTGCTGGTGGTGCTGGTGCTGCTGCTGCTGCTGCTGCTAAGTCGCTTCAGTCTTGTCTGACTCTGTGTGACCCCATAGACAGCAGCCCACCAGGCTCCGCTGTCCCTGGGATTCTCCAGGCAAGAACACTGGAGTGGGTTGCCATTGCCTTCTCCAATGCATGAAAGTGGAAAGTGAAAGTGAAGTCACTTAGTCGTGTCTGACTCTTCGCGACCCCATGGACTGCAGCCTACCAGGCTCCTCCGTCCATGGGATTTTCCAGGCAAGAGTACTGGAGTGGGTTGCCATTGCCTTCTCTGGATATTAATGCTATACTTCTATTAGTGAGGCCCCAGCACATCAACATGTCCAGTAGCCACTAAACTATTATTATATATCGTGATCACTCCCACGCTTTCCCCATTTCCTATTTTAAGAAGAGATGTACCTCCCACTGTTTAAGATCAATCTCTCCCCTGAACTCATAACCCCATCTCATTCTGCCTTTCCAAGGATTTCACACCATCCCCCACCACTCTCCTTACTTTCTATACATCCTCTTCCTATCTGCAGTCCCTTTCAAGCAGCTTTCATCATGCTCAAGTCTCTCATCTTAAAAAAAGAATGTGTATCTTCAAAGCTGTGTCTCCACCCCCACCACTTTCTAAAATTCTCTTAGCAAGGTCACTGCTGCTGCTAAGTCACTTCAGTCGTGTCCGACTCTGTGTGACCCCATAGACGGCAGCCCACCAGGCTCCCCCGTCCCTGGGATTCTCCAGGCAAGAACACTGGAGTGGGTTGCCATTGCCTTCTCTAATGCATGAGAGTGAAAAGTGAAAGTGAAGTCGCTCAGTAAGTGTCCAACTCTTTGTGACCCCATGGACTGCAGCCCACCAGGCTCCTCCACCCATGGGATTTTCCAGGCAAGAGTACTGGAGTGGGGTGCCACTGCCTTCTCCTAGCAAGGTCACAAGTGACCTTAAATCCAGAAGACAATTCTAGCCTTCATTTTTTTCTTCTTTGATCCTTCTGACATTATTGAAAACCACTCCTTCTTAAGACATACACTCTTTAGTTTCCATGACATTAATCCTTCCAGATTTCCTCCTATCTCTGGACACATCTCCCTGTTTCTCTTTGTGGGCTACTCTTTTTCAACTCAGACTCCAAATGTTTGTGTGCCTCAGGGCTGTACCTTCAGCCTCTTCTCTTCTCACTGCTCCTTGAAAAGTGTTATCAATTTTCGTTATTTCAATTACCACCTAATGGATCTCAAATTCTATCTACTCCATTCCAGACCTTTTGCCTAAGCGTCAGACTTGAGAAAGTCAGAGTGTATTTCAAGTATTCCATGAACTCTTGCAACTCAACATCAGCAAACTGAACCCAGCTGTCTCTACTACTCTCTCCTCCTCATCTCCCTGAAAGCCAGGATCAACTACACAGTCTCCAAGAGACAGGAGGTGGGATGGGGTGTAAACAGATGTAACTTGTTGAACAGGCTTCACTCATTGAGGTACAATCAGGGAAAGGTTATACTTCTCCATCATCACTGAAATCAACCATTCCTGATCAAACCTCCCATCTTTGTCCTTTCTTGGAAGGTACTTCAAGTACAATATGTGTCTTACAGAACATGTTCAGTTACAAGAATGACCACCTTGAGTTCTCTCTGGCTCACTTTCAAGTACAATCTTTTTGGTTTTAATTTCTATTTTAATTATTTAATTAATTTTTGTAGAGTTGCTTTATGATGTTGTATTATTTTCCACTGTACCACAAACTGATCAGCTATATATGTACAAATATCCTCTCTTTTTTGGATTTCCTTCCCACTTAGGTCACCACAGAGCTCTGAGTAGTGTTCCCTGAGCCATGCGGCATGTTCTCACCAGATATCTATGGTGTATATACGTCAATCCCAATCTCCTAATTCATCCCAACCCCCATTGTTCCCCGCTTGGTGTCCATAGGATTGTTATCTACATCTGTGTTTCTATTTCTGTGTGGCAAATAAGATCACCTGCACCATTTTACTAGATTCCACAGTCCAGTTCAGTTCAGTCACTCAGTCATGTCCGACTCTTTGTGACCCCATGGACGGCAGCACACCAGGCCTCCCTGTCAATCACTAACCCCCAGAGTTCACTCAAACTCGGGTCCATCGCATCAGTGACGCCCTCCAACCATCTCATCCCCTTCTCCTCCCACCTTCAATCTTTCCCAGCATCAGGGTCTTTTCCAATGCGTCAGTTCTTTGCATCAGGTGGCCAAAGTACTGGAGTTTCAGCTTCACTATCAGTCCTTCCAATGAACATTAAGGACTAGATTCCACATGTATGTGTAAATGTATGAGATTCCACATGTATGTATAGATGTAAGATACTTGTTTTCCTCTTTCTGACTTACTTCGCTCTGGATGATGGTCTCTAAGTCCATCCGCATTGCTTCAAATGACCCAGTTTTGTTCCTTTTTATGTGTGAGTAGCATTCCATTCCATGCACGGCCCATACCTTCATTATCCATTCCTCTGTGGATGGACGCTCAGGTTGCTTCCATGTCCTGGCTACCGTAAACAGTGCTTCAGTGCCAATCTTCTTAAAACCACAGCTTCAGTCTCTCACTGTTCCAGTCTTCCCTCCCCCATCCCGCCCCCTTACACCAGCACTGTCTACGATGGATCCTGACCCATGGACCAAGGGCCTACACCAAGAGAGGGAGACAAGCCCTGTCCTTCCCGCTTACTTTACAATGTTCCCCTTTCTCTGCGGCTTCCATGTTTCACTTCCTTCATCTGGGGTAAGCACTTTCAAGTCACAGGGTGACTGGGCCATTAGCAACCATCACCGGGTATCACTCTCCTCCCCAAAGTGAGACAGTTGCAGGAATGGACCTTTACAACCCCTTCCAAAGCTAATATTGACAGATCCTCTGCTTCTCTGACACAGTATCAACTCATTTGTCCACATTGCCTTGATAATGTTTGAACTCCTAACTGTCCTGTTCATCTACAGGCTCATAAAAACCATGGGCCCATTAGGCATGTTATCAGTAAAAGCAGGACATGAAGCGGACATGTCACTAGCCCTGGGAGCTCCAAACAGTCACATCGATGACCTGTCTTGTTAACATTCTCAACCCTGACACCATTGCCAAGGCTAGTGTATCATTCTGTATCCCATGTCACAGGTAGATCACATATATTTTCTGAAATCATGATCACATTTCAGGAAGGTAAGTTTATAATGTCCTTGACAGTAATTGCTTCCTTTACTCCTGAAATGGTGACCAATGGTCTCATCAAAATTCTATTTTTTTTCCTTTTAAATTTCTTGACGATCATGTAATAGTTTGGTTGTTTTGAAACCATCCTCCAGTCTTATAATATATTTATGCTGTGGGATTACAAACACGAGAGCGATCTCATTGATCAAACCTTTGTCAGCGGTTGCATGGTTCCAAATAAGACTCCATATCTAAGTGCTTTCTCCAATACCTTAAATCACAATCTCCTTGTGAAAACATATTTCACTCAAGGTGACAGCAACCACAAATTATAACCTTGTGTGTGCACGTATGTGAGAATGACTTACTTTAATGTCATTTAACAGGAATACTGATGTAGCTATTTAAAAGGACAAATAGTGGTCCCCTACTCCACCCTTCTCTATAAATTCAAGGCTCCCAGTGACAACATATTTCATGTCTTTTAGCAATTTCTTCTGGTATTTGATTCAATATTTCTAAATAACATCTTTATAGCACTTGTTCTTGATTGTTCAACTTCAGACATGATCTTTTGGTTCCTGAGATATGATATAGGTTTGGGCGCTGTGACAGAGACTAAGACAGCAATGGCAGAGCCTTAAAATAGCTTATCTTTCTCTTGTAAATGGCAGAGCACCAAGTTAAAAAGACTCGTATTCACCTGATCCAAGACGGCTTGTCACCATGGCTGTATTTCATCCAATGGGAAGGGAGAAAAGGGAATGGAAAGACATCTTTCTTCCCCTTAAAGACACCACCCAGAAAATGCACATATCAATTTCATTTACATCCCGTTGTCCAGAACTTGGTGTCATGGGTCCCACAACGAAGGCTGGAAACTCTGGTCTTTATTCTAGATAACCACACTATTGACTAAAATTCTCTCGCTCTGAAAGAAAAGAATATATATTGATGGGCAACAATCAGTTTTTTCCATGATTTCCTATTTTGGAAGGAGGGTATTTTACCCTTGTAACTAAAACAGACACGTACCCACCTATATGCATGCTTCATCCTCATCCTCCAAACATAGCCGTTAAACCACAATTTTGGTTAAATCAGTAGTTGATGTTTACATCACAAAATGTGATGAAGACTCTTGAGAGTCCCTTGGACAGCAAGGAAATCAAATCAGTCAATCCTAAAGGAAATCCATGCTGAATATTCATTGGAGGAACTGATGCTGAAGCTGAAGCTTCAATACTTTGGCCACCTGATACAAAGAGCCAACTCACTTCTCCAGAGAAATCTACTGATGATCCTGTGGGGGTTCCCTTGTATGTGATAGACCACTTTTTCTGGACACTTTCTTTTAACATTTTGATTATAATGTGTCTGGAACGAATCTTTGGCTTGGTGTTGCTTGAGTACTTTGAGCTTCCTGTACCTGGATGTCCATATGTCTTCCAAGATTTGGGATATTGTGAGCTATTATTGGGGCTCCTCTTGTGGCTCAGTGGTAAAGAACCCACCTGCCAATGCAAGAGATGCAGGAGATACAGATTCAACCCCTGGGTCGGGAAGATCCCCTAGAGTAGAAAATGGCAACCCACGGACAGAGGAGCCTGGGGGACTACCGTCCATGGGGTCACAAAGGAGCTGGACGCAACTGAGCAGCTGAGCATGCAGCTATTATTGCTTTAAATGAATTTCTTCCCCTTTTCTTTCTCTTCGTTTGGGTCTCCCATGATAGAAATGTTTGCTTACTTAATGGTGTCCCATAATTCACATACCCTTTTTCATCCTTTTTTTTTCTTTTTGCTCCTTTAGCTGCCTAATTTCAAATGATCTGTCTGTGAGTTCTCCATGTTCACTGGCATCCGGGTTATCTGCAGAATTTGCTTCCGTGCAGCTGTAGAAGCAGGGTCCTCATTTCCCTGCTGGCTGTCACAAGGGGCTGCTCCCAACTTCAAGAGGCTGCCTACGCTCCTCAGCTCATGGTCCACTTTTCATCTTTAAATCAGCAACAGGGGGTCTAGTCCTGTGAGGCTGCACCTTTTCTTCCCTCTTGTCTCCTCTTTTTGCTTTCTCTCTCTCATGGACTCTTTCACCTTCTTCCTCTGATTGTAAAGGCCCATGAAATTATATCTGGCCCATCTGAATAATCTAGAACAATCTCTCAATTTTAAAGTCAGTTGATTAGTAACTTTAATTCCAACTGCAAAGTCCCTTTTGCCATGCGATTATAACAGCTTTAGTAGTAAAGATCAGGACTCCCATCTTTTAGGACCAATTTGTCTCCTAAGAGGTGATTCCTAAAACCTGATGTGAAAGTGAAAGCTATGCTGGAGTAGCTCAGGGCTTGCATTGTTCCTCCCAAGAAGCCGCAGGACAGTGGTTCAAAGCCCCATCCTACCCCACCCAAAAGAGGTTAACCTGAGCATTTAAGGTCTTCCTGCCTCCTTCTTTTTTGCCTGTGTGTTTTACAGATGGGAAGTAAAGGTTCAGAGAGACCAAGTCATCACTCAACATCACAATGCAGTTAATGGCAGAGCAATGAAAACAGACTTATTCATTCATTTACCCATTCAATGACACTTGCTGAGCCCTCCCATGCTAAGTGGTCCAGGGAGACAGACACGAAGGAAACCTGGTTCACCCACCTCTCAGGGATTCTTGCTTGTTTATCTGGGATACAAATGCAATAAATGTGTTTGCATGCTTGATGCTGGTTCAGTAAACATTTCCACATATCTTTACATAGAAATTTGATTTTTCCTAAGAACATCTGCTTCGGCTCAAAGGCAGCTGTCGGGGCGATGGGACCCGATGCACACTCAGGCTGTGTGTCCTTAGGGAACTCACTTAGTAATAGTGTTTACCTGGTAAAGTTACTATGAGCAGGATGGAGGTGATACATGCGAATCACTGGGAACTAGGATATAACAAGTGCTGAATAAAGTCATTAATATGTAATGACTGTCATCATTTTCATTATTATGAAACTTCCTGAGTCTCAGTTTTACTGTTTATTAAGTGGGTACGGTACTAATCGTCTCATGGCATAGTTAGATGACCGCCCTGTATAGCACGGCTCTAACGCGAGCAGACCACGCAATTTGTTCAAACTCACAACTCATCCCCTCACCCCTTTCGGAGAAATGCTGTTTACAGACTGACTAATTCCGTAGCTTGTACCTTCAATAAAACATTCATGGAGGGTCTTTGGTTGAGAAGAAATGTCACGGGTGTCAGGACTTGAGAGTTCTTCAGTGGATTTGAAAATACCTTCCTGTGTGACTTTAGGCAAAGGGTTGACCTTTATAATCTTCAATTTCCTCATCCACGAAGAACTGATTGTTCTAGAAAATAGTCTTTGTCCCCTGTTTTGTGTTTAAATTAACCACAGAGTTATGCCATTGTCCAGGAGCACAGTCTCCTAACTGCTCTAGATTTGCAAATCTCCTTCAACACAGTTTGGGACGTCAGTCACCGCTGACTCCACTATTTTCCTTTTGCTGATGAGGCTGGTCCCCTTGGGGGAGATCTCGGCAAAACCAAAGGATGCCACGAGAAACCTGAAGGCAGCTGAGACCTTGAGAGACGCTAGACAAATGAGAGGGAGCCAGATCCGCGAGAGAGGCTGATCCCTCCGTTCCAGAGCTGTGGCGCTGGGGAGGAAGCAGCAAGCTCAGGCTGTCAGAAGAAGCCGTGTGAACACAAAAGCTGAAGACAGATGGAGAAGGCAGGAGGAGGTGCGCTTTCTATTTCCCACAGTCCAGCAATGCAGTACCTGCCCCCTGAACTCGGTGCCCCCGTGTTAGGACGCGGCAGGCCCCATGTTGAGGAGGGCCAGGGAGGCCAAGAACAGCCCTGGGAGAGCTAGAAAGAAAAGGTTCCAACTGAATCCAGAACCAAGCAGGGAGCCAGGCCAGGCATGGGCAGGAGGGGCAGGTGGTCTGATAGTGAGAAGCCAGCACCCCCAAGGCAGGGCCAGGTCCTGACCTTCAGAAAGGGTTCCTTTGGTTTTGCTAGAAACGGAGACTGTGTTAAGCTATTTCAGATAATAAACCTTTATTGTCGGGAGGCAAAGTCAACAAAAGAGACTGGATCACAAAGGAAGCCAGGTCATTGTCTAAAACGCAAGGCATCACCAATCCCGGGGCTTCGCCATTTGTTCTCTCATCTGCTTGCGTCTTCTTGGTCTGCATCCCTGAGAAGTTGGTTTATTTTTCAAGCAAGATTAAAGGGAGAAAGTCTAGCTGGTCTCATTAATTACCATCGCCCAAAGGCTTCCCTGGTGACTCAGATGGTAAAGAATCTGGTGCAGGGCAGGAGACCTGGGTTTGATCCCTGGCTCAGGAAGATCCCCTGGAGAAGGGAATGGCTACCCACTCCAGTATTCTCGCCTGGGAAATCCCACAGACAGAGGAGTCTGGCAGGCTATAATCCGTGGGGTCACAAAGAGTCGGACACAACTGAATGACTAACACTTCTCAGGCCCATCTTCATCAGGACTCAGTGGCCAGCCTACAAATCGGCAGCACTCTAATCAAATATTTACTACACATCCCATAAGTAAATCTCCTTATTCAAAGAACTATCTGTGCGTAGACACTCAGTTGTGAAGGTGATATGATTGCAGATGCTGCAACGAGTACATGTAATGAACATCCATCGTCAAACATCAGCTAAAGAGACCATGAGCCAGTGCCTGCTGAGCCCTGGACTCTCAGGGAGCTCTCATTCTGGCCCTCATGGTCCAATCAATGGTGGCACCTAAAAGGATGCGGATGCTACCTAGCGTATCACGGGGACTTGAAATCTTGGTTTCATGCACAATAGTAGGGGGAAGAAAAAGGAAGTAAGTGTCAGGACTGAAAGAGACAGAGGGTTCTGAGAGGACCCAGCTCCATCATTCGCTCTGGATGTGTTTCTCCTGATCCCTCTGGGCGTCCTCGCTGTGGTCACTGGAATCACAGCCTTCACACGCAGGCACATCCCTTCCTCTCCTCTCAGCTAATGATGCCCGACAGAACCCTCATGCCTACAGGCTCGTTGTTTGGGGATCCAGCAGACCTGAGGTCTAGCTCTGGCTCAGCTATGTGTCCCTGCTAGAGTCAACCTTGCTAGGTTGCTGTGTTCTCATTTATAAAATTACACAAAGTCACCTCATATGTTTCTCATGCATGGACCACTACATTTGGAATCATTCTTTTCATTACTTTTGGTATGTGGTTGAACAGAGTTTAACTCTTAAAAGCAGTATTCATTCTGCAACAGAACGTGGATGGGGACTTGGAACAAAGGGCATCAGGGACTTCAGTGGCAGACACATGAAGGTAGAAGG
Organism: Ovis aries; assembly: GCF_016772045.2. Classification (NCBI taxonomy): domain Eukaryota; kingdom Metazoa; phylum Chordata; class Mammalia; order Artiodactyla; family Bovidae; genus Ovis; species Ovis aries. Next base: position 113,346,966 of record NC_056059.1, read on the forward strand.
GGGATGTTTTCAGGGCCCCTGAGGCCATGGGGCTCTAGACTGTCTATTGTACAGCATCCTGGGGACTAGCCAGTGCCCTCATCTGAGAGGACCAAGGGTTATAATGTCGAGGCTACGGCAGTGTGGCTCAGAGAATCCTTGGCTGATGCAACCCTGCAGAGGCAGAAAGCTGCTTCCTCAAACGCTACAAAAGGGCTATGTCCAGCATCCCGTTAAATTCCCAGGAGCACAGATAACACTCTGGGGAGGGTTTCCCATTCCTCCTCTGCACCTCCTGTCAGCAGGTGGACTGGTCTGATGACCAGAATAGCACAGGACAGTCAGGAAGAAAAGTGTGAGGCCTGGAGGACACAGAGCTGAACGCGATCTTCTCTCTTCATGTTGAAAGCCACATGATAGCTACAAAGGTAATGGTAGAAAAAAACAGGGGCTGAGAAAGCATTTACAGATTGTCGCGTTTTCTCTCCAAGAACAATTTTGGGGCAGGACCGGACCTTTTGGGCTGAGTAGACCTCAAGCTTCTAGGATAATTCTCTTTTTTGGCCATGCCATGTGGCTTACGGGGTCCTGGTTCCCCAGCCAGGGACTGAACCAGGTCCATGGCAGTGGAAACACTGAGTCTTAACCACTGGACGCCCGGGGAATTCCCCGGGATAATTCAAGACACGAGAGGAAGGGATATTGGCTCTTCTACTAATGTGGATATGGTGGGTGCTGTGGACAGCTTGAATCTCAAAATCAAAGTGATATGAATGCGAAGTTGCTCAGTCGTGTCCGACTCTTTGCAACCCCATGGACTGTAGCCTACTAGGCTCCTCCATCCATGGGATTTTCCAGGTAAGAGTGCTGGAGTGGACTGCCATTTCCTTCTCCAAAAGTGATATGAACCTAATGCATTCCCCCCAGTAGAAGGGGCTATTGCACTATTATTCTGGGGGAGCTACAGGGATATGGGTCTGAAGGGCATGGTCGGATGGACTTTGCACCTAGCTCTCCAGTGGTTTGAAATCCATTTAGGGATCTGCAGATGTTTCACTGTATCGAGGGACTGCCCCAGTGGTTCAGTAGTAAAGAACTGGCCTGCAATACAGGAACCACAGGAGATGTGAATTCAGTCCCTGGGTTGGAAAGATCCCCTGGAGGAGGGAAAGGCAACCCACTCCAGTATTCTTGCCTGGAGGATCCCATGCACAGAAGAGCCTGCATGCTACTGTCCACAAGGTCACAAAGAGTCAGACATGATTGAAGTGACTTAGCACACAGGTGCACTGTATTAAGCCCACTCAAGAGAGTGACGGATTACCTTGCTTCATTTGGGCTGGGCTGTGGTCACCCTGACGTGGACTAACCCAGTTGTCTCAGGACTGTCAAGGAACCTAGACTAGAGACTGCGGAGCCAGCTGCACGGCTGCCTCTGGGAGTTTGGAGTTAACATGCAGCTTTGCTGAGAGCAAGATGTGGCAGAGCATGCTCAGAGCACTGGAGCTGAGTGAGCTGTGAAGGAAAGGCAGCTTCCATGCAAACGGAAAGCCGGTAGCTTGCCCCCATCCCTTCTTACCTGGGTACTTAATTCTTCACTTGCTCTATGTCTGAAGGTTCATCCTCTTCAAATTCGCTTCCCACACTTAAGTATGGCAATATTCAATCAGCAAAAAAGGAAAATCATAATGGAGTTAAATAAAGCTCAAATTCTAAAAACAAACAAAAAGCTCAAATTCTGCACACTGCACAGCTGCTATTATTATTATTATTATTTTTGGCTTTTTAGCTTCATTCATGAGCCACTTTACATCCTATACAGCAGGCTGTTTAAGGTGACTATAATAAAATCCATATAAAGAAAACAGTTTAAATACCAGTCTAATTCATATTGATTAATTTAGTTCAAGTATAATTTAGTTTTCTTCAATTTGCATTGCTGAGTGGCTTGTTATTTTCCTGGTCAAATAAATTTCTTTCTCACCCTTTCCTTGCTGTATAAGAAAATGGACAAGATAATGATTATTTGGAACTTCCATTGACATTCTAGAAGCTGTCAGTTAATAAAATAGTTGTAAGCAAACAAAATAAAGGAGAAAGTGCTTGGGGAGAGATAATTTGTAATGTGAAGTTAAAATCTGAGCTGGGAATCGAAGTGAGGAAAAACACAATCCTAATATGTTGACGGTGCTGGTGTTAGGTTGAATTCAGCCTGTTGTTTGCATATTCACCTGAACAAAGAATATAAGGGGAAAAAAACCAACCATCATTTTTATCTATTATGTTCTGGGCATGGTGCACGGTATTTTGAGTATGTTCATTTTTGAGGTTATGTGTAAAGCCAACCTCCATGTTTCCTCAAAATGATTTGAGTGTAAATAGGGCTTGCATTACAGAATGGCAAGATAATGTAGGCAGTTAAAGCTTGGTCAGGTGTTCGTCCTTGATCTGAATGATAGGAATGGGTATATAAGACAGAGGGCTTCCAGGTGGTGCTAGTGGTAAAGAGTCCACCTGCCAGCACAGGAGCTGCAAGAGATGCAGGTTCGATCCCTGGGTCAAGAAAATCCCCTGGAGGAAGAAACGGCAACTCATCCCAGTATTCTTGCCTGGGAAACCCCATGGACAGAGGAACCTGACAGGCTACAGTCCATAGGGTCACAAAGCATCAGACACGACTGAGCACACACAGGCGCACACACACACACACTCGCAAAGCATAAACCCATTGTTAGTGACCCCACTGTGTGCATTTTGGGAGTGAAGCGAAGGCATTCGTAAAAGAAAGAATTGTCATGAGCTCCATGAAACCTTCAAAAGGAACATTCTAGAGTAAATCAGAACATGGTACTCTAACCTTTAGTTTCCTTACCCTTAAAACCGGGGTGATAACAGGAACTTCTTAGGGTCATCATGAGGATCAAGTGAGAAATACACAGCATTTTTAGATGATGCATTTGCATAAAAACTCTTCCCAGTCACACTTCAACTAGCCAACTTATCCACTTTTTTCAGGTTCCATCTGAGCAATTGCTCTTTTAAAAATCTCTCTATAACCCCCAGACTCTGGATTGGGTTCCCCAATAGTTGTTCCCACGTGAGCCTTGGCATGATCCAGCAGGGGGCTTATCACTATAATATAACTGTTTGCTCAATTATCCATCTCCGGGATTAAGAGCTGAGCACCTAAGGGCAAGAAATAAGCATCACGCACTATTCTATGCCCCGTGCCCAGAGCCGTGCTTAGTTGACAATATGAACTTCACAAATATTGGTTTAATAAATAATGGTAAACCCTTGGCATTGTTTTCTGCACCAACTTGTTATTATCATTTTGCAGATGAAGAAACTGCATCTTGGAAAAGCTAAGTAACTTAACTCTAATTTACCTCTTGGGTAAATGAGGGAGCCGGATTTGAACCCAGGGTGCATGAGTCCAAACACCACGCTTTTATCATTATGTCATGTGGCCTTGTTAGACCAACATCTGTTGAGCATCTCCGTGCTGGGTGCAACACTGTGTATTTCCATAGTATCCATCTCCCCGTTTTTTCCCTGTAATTTTTACGCATTTATTTATTTCCTAACGTATATTTCACTGTGATGGGTCTTTGCGGCTGCCCTCAGGCTTTTCTCCAGTTGCATTGAGTGGGGGCCACTCTGCAGCATTCAGGCTCCTCACTGCGTGGCTTCTCACTGCAGAGCACAGACTCCAGTGTGCGTGGGCTTCAGTAGTTTCCGATCCCGGGCTGCAGACCACAAGCTCAATAGTTGTGATACACTGTTTTTGTTGCTCTCTGGCATGTGGGATCTTCCTAGACCAGGGATCAAACCTGTGTCTCCTGCATGGGCGGGAGAATTCTTTACCACTGAGCCACCAGGGAAGCTCATAGAATCGTGTTTCCACTCGGCAACAGTCTTTTGAGTCAGTTGTATCAGTTTGCCATGTGACGAAATTTGGCTGGAAGAAATAGTTACAAGCCCAAGGTCACAAGTTTAGCAGGTGGCAGAGCTAAGATCCAGCTCTTCTTTTTCCTCTGCCTTTTCTAAATCCAGCTTGTACATCTGGAAGTTCACTAACTGGTGAAGCCTAGCCTGAAGGATTTTGAGCTAAATTACCTTACTAGCATGTGAAATGAGTGCAATTGTACAGTAGTCTGAACATTCTTTGGCATTGCCCTTCTTTGGGATTGGAATGAAAACCAGTCCATCCTAAAGGAAATCAACCCTGAATATTCATTGGAAGGACTGATGCTGAAGCTGAAGCTCCAATACTATGGCTACCTGATGTGAAGAGGCAGCTTATTGGAAAAGACCCTGTTGCTGGGAAAGATTGAAGGCAGGAGGAGAAGGGGGAGACAAAGGATGAGATGGTTGGATGGCATCACCGACTTAATGGACATGAATTTGAGCAAACTATGGAGACGGCAATGGCACCCCACTCCAGTACTCTTGCCTGGAAAATCCCATGGACGGAGGAGCCTGGTAGGCTGCAGTCCATGGGGTCACAAAGAGTTGGACACTTACTGAGCGACTTCACTTTGACTTTTCACTTTCATGCATTGGAGAAAGAAATGGCAACCCACTCCAGTATTCTTGCCTAGAGAATCCCAGGGACGGGGGAGCCTGGTGGGCTGCCGTCTATGGGGTCGCACGGAGTCGGACACGACTGAAGCGACTTAGCAGCAGCAGCAGCAGCATGGGAGGTGGTGAAGGACAGGGAAGCCTGGAGTGCTGCAGTCCATGGGGTCACTAACAGCTGGAGACGACTGAGTGACTGAACAACAACTTCCCTTTCCTCAGAGGAACAAGCTGCAATCATGTCTCGGGCATTCGGCAAGCCCCAGCTGCCAGACCAGAAAATCCCTAACAGTCAGAACCAACACAAGATCACCAGACCTAAATGAATCAGAATTACTCCTGGAATGTTCCAACAGGCTTTGCTGATCTCAGACTTCTGCCTTGCTTCCCTGACTCCCAGCAACTGTGCCCTGCTGTTCTGGTGAGCTATTTATAGATCACCTGAAATATGTTTAAGAAGAGTTCATGTGTGCCTGTTGCAAAGCATTGTGGGAGGAATTCCTTTTCCCACTGCAAGGGAAAATTCAAGGGACAAAGGAAAATAAAATTGCTGAAAAAAAAAAAGTACGTGACTTAGGGCGTTTGAAATCTGCTCATAGATTAATATTTCTCTCTTTCCTCTTCTCTTTTTAGCTTCTCTTTCTAGTAACTGAATGCTCAGTAAAACATTTGGCCAAAGGCAATATCTTACTTATATAACGGTCTTTTGTGTGCATGCTCAGCAGCTCAGTTACATCTGACTCTATACAATCACATGGACTGCAGCCTGCCAGGCTTCTCTATCCATGGGATTTTTCAGGCGAGAATATTGGGGTAGGTTGTCATTTCCTCCTACCGGGGATCTTCCTGACTCAGGGATCAAACTCCAGTGCCCTACATTGGCAAGCTGGTTCTTTATCCACTGAGCCACCTATAATGGTCTTTAGGTGTGTGTTATTTTATTTATTAATTTATTTATAATTTCTTTGGTGGCACCGTGCAGCACGTGGGATCTTAGTTCCCTCACCAGGGATTGAACCTTTGCCTCCTGCCCTGAAAGCACAAAATATTAACCATTGGACCACCAGAAAAGCTGGTGATGTGCTATTTTAGAAGTATGACACAAGCTTCCTTCCTAGCTTTCTCCTTTTCGTTGCTAAAGGAGAAAAGATTCAGCATCATAATTTGATAAAGAATTCAGAGCTCTGTTGCATTTCCTCAACGTTCAGTTCCTATTATGCTAAACTCTCCGCTCTTTAGGTAGTAAAATGCAACTAGCAGTTGTTAAATAATTTTCCTAAAACAATAATAACTATACTGTTGTATGGAGAAAGAAATGTCAACCCACTCCAGTATTCTTACCTGGAGAATTCTGTGGACAGAGGAGCCTGGTGGGCCGGCGTCTATGGAGTCACACAGAGTCAGACACGACTGAAGTGACTTGGTATGCATGCATGCATTGGAGAAGGAAATGTCAACCCACTCCAGTATTCTTGCCTGGAGAATCCTGTGGACAGAGGAGCCTGGTAGGCTGCCGTCTATGAAGTCGCACAGAGTCGGACATGATGGAAGTGACTCAGCAGCAGCAGCATACTGTTGTATATAAGAAATGTCATCGGATAAGAATGAAATAGTGACTCCAGCTAACAAATGCTAAAAAGATCAAGTATAAAAAGGTTAGCTTAGAATCTAAACCATCATTTCTTTGGCATCTTGTCAGGCATCATGAAGAATAAAATAAAAACAAAAGCACCCAACATAGACATCAAATTACCCAAAAAGGAAAAAAGGAAATCATCAAAAGGAAAAGCAAAATCATCAAAAAAGCAAATCATCAAAGTGGAAAGGCAGCCTAGAAAGGCACAGCTCATGAACAGCACAGTGCAGAGAAAGGGACTCTAGGAGAGGGTCAAGGAGGCCTGGGGTGCTTTGAGTTCAGGTTGCTATCATCAACTGCCATAGGCTTATGGCTTAAACAGCAGGCATTACTTCTCACAGTTGCAGAAGCTGGAAGTCTGAGATCAGGGTACCAGCATGGTCCTTCTGGTGAGAATCCACGTCCTAGTTTGCAGATGGCTGTCTTCCTCACAAGGCAGAGGGGATAATCCTCTCTCTCATGTCTCTTCTTATAAAGGGCACTAATCCCATTCATGAGGGCTCCTCCCCCAGGACATAATTACCTCCCAAAGACCCCACCTCCAAATACCGTCCTGTTGGAGACTAGGCTTCAACACGTGGATTTTGAAGGGACACACGCATTCAGTCCATAGTCTCTGGGCTCTAGAACCATCTTGGATGGCCAACTTGCTCTGTCCCACCCTGCTCTAGAACACTCACCCATCAATGACCTCATAGCTCTTTTATGGGATGCTGAAGTTCTGAATGCTAAAGGAAGATTACTGGCAGATGAAAGACAAGTGTGAACTCTGAGGAAGAAAGGACAGGGACTTCCTGCATAAGCAGGGGATGACTGTGGAGCAAATGGGGCTTAAGAGGAATGCAGACTCACAGCCCCCACCCCCCACCCCAGAGCCAGGAGGGAGGACCAGCACATGGGGAGTCAACCCCCTGGTTTGAGACACAGATGTCCTGGACAGCGAGCACCAGGAAGGGATAGAAGGAAGTGACGAGAGGAGGTTCAAAGAGAGCAACAGGGTCAGGAGAAGAGTGCTGGGGAAAATCAGATTCCCTCGGCCTCCTCTCCAGTTCACCCCCTACAGAGGCTGCATGTACATTTCCCTGTCATCCAATTATTAAGGTGATAACACTGACCTGTGCAGAGTATTTGGCATGCCTTCAGGCTGGTCGGTCACTCAGTCGTGTCCAGCTCTTGGCGACCCCATGGACTGTAGACCACCAGGTTCCTCAGTCCCCAGGATTCTCCAAGCAAGAATACTGGAGTGGGTTGTCATTTCCTTTTCCAGGGGGTCTTCCTGACTCAGGGATAGAAACTGTGTCTCTTACATCTCTTGCACTGGCAGGCAGATTCTTTGCACCACTTGGGAAGCCTGCAGAGTCTTTTAATGGCCACATGTTGCCCTCAGTAGTTAAACAAACAAACAAACAAGCCTACTACCCTTCTTACCCTTGATTTCAAAATTCAGTCATCTCTGAAATTCAAAGTTTATTCATACATATTTGGCAGCAAAGCTTGATCTATGTTCTTTCTTTCTTGGGTGTGACTATTCAGTGTTAAAATAACGAATAGGATTATCACAGGGCAGTGCCCCAGGCCCACTGGGAATATGTATGATTTATGCAATATAATTACCATATTACACTCTAAAATCCAGAAAATTCTAACTCCAACAGCACATCTGGCCCCAAGGTTTTTGAACAACAGATTGTGGGCTTATAGTTTCAAGATAAACATGGTCCCCAGTGGCCAGCCCCTGCCAACCCCACCCTCTGCAACCTCAAGCTCATTTCTTCCAGACACACTGAGTCCTCAGCATCATCTTTTGCTATAGTCCCCCTCCTCCAGGGCTTGGTGTACTTCTCCCACCGAATGGAATTATCTCTCTGTCACTCCCCCCTTTTTTTTTCTTTTTAAAGTTTTTAAAAGAATTTTTATTTTCTGCTTTTTATTGTGGTAAAAGTCACATAATATAAAACATACTATTTTAATTATATCTAACAGTCCAGTCCAGTAACACGAAGTATAGTCACATTGTTGTGCGTCTCTCACCATCATCCTTCTCCCAAAGTTTTCACCTTCCTAAATTGAAACTGTCTCCATTAACCACTAAGTCCCCAACCCTCCTCACCAGCCCTCAGCCCCTGCCATCTACTAATGGACCTCTGACTCTATAAATTTGACTATTCTGGGTAACTCGTATAAGCGGAATCAAACAGTGTTTGTCTGCACCTAATGTATACCGGAATGCATTTTTAAGGTTAACTTAGGTACAGACTGTACCTTATATTTTTCCCCATGAGGGCTAGACAGTAGGCCCTCACCAGCCACCTACTTCACCTATCTTCACATCTTCCCAGGTGGCACCAGTGGTAAAGAACCCACCTGCCAATGCATGAGATGTAAGAGACACAGGTTTAATCTCTGGGTAGGGAAGATCTCCTAGAGGAGGGTATGGTAACCCACTCCAGCATTCTTGCCTGGAGAATCCCAAGGACCGAGCATCCTGGCGAGCTATTGTCCATAAGGTCACAAAGAGTCGGACACGACTGAGCAACTTGGCACGCACAGCACACGTACATCAGTCCCAATTGCCCAGTTCATCCTGTGCCCACCTCCTTGATGGCCATATGCTTGTTCTCTACACCTGGGTCTCTATTTCCACTTTGCAAGCAGGTTCATCCATACCATTTTTCTAGATTCCACATACATGCATCGATATACAATATTTGTTTTTCTCTTTCTGACTTACTACACTGTGTATGACAGTCTCTAGTCCATTCACATCTCTGCAAATGGCGCAGTTTCATTTCTTTTTATGGCTGAGTAATACCTGATATGAGAGCTGACTCATTGGAAAAGATTCTGATGCTGGGAAAGATTGAAGGCAGGCGGAGAAGGGGATGACAGAGGATGAGACGTTCGGATGGCATCCCCGACTCAATGGACATGAGTTTGAGCAAACTCTGGGAGATGGTGAAGGTCAGGAAGCCTGGTGTGCTGCAGTCCATGGGATCACAAAGAGTCGGACACGACTGAGCGACGGAGCAACAAAGAGTCCATCGTATACATGCGCCCTATCTTCTCTACCCACTCCTCTGCTGAGGACATTTCAGTTGCTCCCATACAGGATATGGAAGGGAGACAGGTCTAACTTACCTCTTTATCCAGAAGAATACTCTGCACCTTTCAGAGCTCATGCCAAAGGCTTCTTCCTTTATAAAGCCATCTCTACCCTGTCTGCCCCTTCCCATATCCTAGACAAACTTAGCAACCAGCTCTTCTGTGCTCTTAACCGCATGCATGTTAGAACCTAGGCCACACTGATGGGGACCATCTGTTAACAGGTCAGGGCTCCTCCCTTGGGCTGTAGGTTCCTGACGATCAGGCCTGCCTTCCTGATCTCTGAGCTCAGCACCCGGCACTAGGGAATGCCTGATGAACTGGGATGGGCCCTCAGTGAAGAGCAATCCACCAATCCATCACTCCATGAGAAGATGAACTGATGAGGTTCTTCTGATGTAGGACAAGTAAGGAGACTAAGAAGCAAAGGTAGAACCCTCCACCCTCCTGCCCTGGGGCCTGGGAATCACCATTCTCCTCTACAAGTGCTCCAGACCTGTCCCATCTTCCTCCATTCACGCCAGCAGAGGCAGCTCTGGGACACAGAACATTGAATCATGCTCTCCCCAAAGTTGCAAAGACCTTCTTCTCTCCAGGCTCTCCCAAATGAAGACAGAGGCCAAGTGGCCCTCCTTCCAATGGAGGCTGGGTGTGCAGAGGAGATAGTTCATCAGGAGTCCAGATAGAAAATATCTCTGATTACAATTCCAAGATTTGAATACAGATGGGGTAAACAAGAGCATTCAGAACAGCAATGATATTGGCCTAGAGCAGTAGGGCTTGCAAAGAATGTTTCCTTCCATTTTGTCGTTGAAGTAAATTCTCAGGGTAATATAAATTACTCTGTATAGTAGATATTATTATTGTGCCCAATTAGTAGAAGAGGAAACTGAGGCTCAGAGAGAATAAGCATTCACAGTAAAAGTGAGGAAGTTCATAGAGAAAGAAGCTGTGGTTATAGGTAGGTTTATGGGCTTCTCTGGTGGCTCAGACAGTAAAGAGCCACCTGCAGTGCAGGAGACCCAGTTTCCATCCCTGGGTCAGGAAGATCCCGGGAGAAGGGCATGGCAACCCACTCCTGAATCCCATGGACAGAAGAGACTGGCGGGCTACAGTTCATGGGGTTGGGAAGAGTCAGACATGGCTGAGAGACTAACACTTTCCCTTTCAGTTATGGGGAAAGCACTCAGATTGGAAGGAGAGAGTATTAGCCAGGGACGTAGGCAATACAAGGACTTACGTTTGTCAGAAAAGACTCACAAACTAATGGCAGGAAAGGAGGTTATGGGATCACGTGTAAATGTTCAGGGCTAGGATTCCAAGAAAGAGAAAACCAAATCTGCTCACTATGAGAACTAGCAGTAGCAGAAAAGAAAAAAAAACAAACAATGAAAACAAATCAAACACACACACACACAAAAAAAAACACAAAGAAAGTGGCTGGGCCTCCTGGGCACCACACAGCTGACTCTGGCTTGGATTAACCTCAGATTAAAAGTAATACGTGATTATTATCGGAAATTTAGAAAACCTAGAAAAGAGGTGGCTGAGATGGTAAAGCGTCTTGCTTACAATGCAGGGGACCTGGGTTCGATCCCTGGGTCAAGAAGATCCTCTGGAGAAGGAAATGGCACCCCACTCCAGTACTCTTGCCTGGAAAATCCCATGGACAGAGGAGCATGGTAAGCTACAGTCCATGGGGTCGCGAAGAGTCGGACACGACTGAGCGACTTCACTTTTCTTTCAAGAAAAGATTAAAGGAAAAAAATTTTACTTAAGAACATTTTTAAACCACTCTAAAGTGTCATGATTTAAAATCGTTTTTAATGTGGTTTTATTTTAAAGGACTTTTTTAACGTGAAAGTTATCTGTTCACTTTCTCCAAATCAATGAATGATTGATTGATTGAAGGAATGAATGATTGATTGAATCAATCATCTTACTATACCCTCCTCAACACTAGGTTTTATCATTTCATTTTAGATAACAGAAAATTTGATAGAGAAATTTTGAAAGAAGAAATAATCCCTCACTATGCTTTTATTTACATTTATTTGGTTACTTAGGAAAGTTTAAAAAAAATCCGAAATTATTCATCAGCATACTTCATATTTGTCTTTGACCTATTTATGTTCTTCTGTGCATATCTGCTAGGGTCCTAGTATTTGTATTTCCAAATTTATGTGAGTTTTATATTTATTAAAACCTTACTGTTTGTTAAACTTCCTGCAACATTATCTCAGTTTTATTGATGGCTTTTTAATCTTGGTGATTTTTTTTTTTGATGTATAAAGGTTTTAAATTTTTATGTAGTCAGATCTATCCATCGCATCCTTGATGATTTATCCCATCAGTTCTAAGCTTAGAAAATTCTCCCCTTTGGGAGGTTGGATAAATATTCACATCTATTTTCTTCCAGATTTTCTAACAGTTAAGATTTTTTCAATATTTAACTTTTTAACCCATCTGGAATTTATTTTGATGTTCCTAGTGAGGTAAGAAATGTTCAAAATTCTTCTAAAACATAATAAAACACTTAACACCCCACATGTTTAGCTGATATTAGCATAAACCTCGAAGGCCAAGTGGTACTAGCTTCAAAGGCTGCAAGTTTCTTAAATAGAGTTTAGGATTTCCCTTGTAACAGCACAAGGTAGGAAATATACATACTTGCCAGTCATTACTGCAACTGAGTTTATCAGCAAGGAGCACACCCAACATATGGTCTCTTTTTCATTATCAAGAAAAGTAAGTAATAAATAAGAGCCGGGGCTCCCACCAATCATTAGTAAATCCTCCAAAGAAAATTAAGCACATATTGGAATCCTTTCCCTAATGGGCTTGGGCAATCTCTCCGACTAAATCATTTCGCCAAAGAAAATTTCCCTTCCTACCAATCACCGCCTCTCGTTAAAATCGAGGCAGTGACTCATTTTCAAAGAGCCCACGCGGAAGAAAACCGAGGACCCCGATGTGATTTCTCGCCACACTGGGGAAACATTTCTGCCGCTCCCTGCCTTCCAGCCCAAAGGCGGCCCCGTCTGGAGCGGCACTGAGAAAGATTTGTGGCTTACGATCCTGATGGACGCCAGAGTAATGGAATGGCTCTGTACTGCATCCTGTAAAGGCAGGCCAACAAGACATTGTGCTATTGACGGCTCGCATTATAATGGAGAAATATTAGTGGGGTATTTCAACAGGCACCCGGAGGAGAAACAGTAGCCATAAGAATGCCAGCGACGGCTTCCAAGGAGAGTAAAAGGAACAATAAAAAAAAAGGGGGGGGGGGGGCGCGGGGAGCGGATTGGGAGCAGGGAGGAGGTGGGAAATGCCTCAGGGAGAAAAAAGAAAGTCCACTCAGAGAATGTATGTTAATGCAAAGCCTGTTTGCTCACCAGGTTCTTGGGAGAAAGGCGCAGCAAGGATCCCGGTAGGTGAACTCTGCAATTACAGCATTATTAATTTATGCAGCTCTGCAGACCACACATGGGACTTCATGGTAATTAAGTTACAGATAAAGTCAGGTTAGTTTCCCTCTGAATATAAACAGTTGTGTTCTGTTTAACACACACTCAGGGAAAATTGTGTGGATTTTAACCGAAGAATCGTCTCTGGTAAACATATATTCTATGCAGAACCTGTCATCAATATAATGTTAGGAAAAAAAAAAAAAGCGCTGTCCAGCAGTGGACTTAGCAGAGGAGCAGGAATGACGGAGGCCGGGTCAGTCAACCTCTCCACTACGGAGGAGGGTAGGGAGCCTGGAGACAAGAGGTTTCCTGAGACCCTCCTACGGAGTCTACATTAGTGATTTGCAAAGGTTCAGGCAAACCCTGAAAAAGGTGAGTGTTAGTCGCTCAGTCCTAGGGACTCTTTGGCAATCCCACTGGACTGTTGCCCAGCAGGCTCCTCTGTCCATGGGATTCTCCAGGCAAGAATACTGGAGTGGGTTGCCATTTCCTTCTCCAGGGGACCTTCCTGAACCAGGGATCAAACTGGGGTCTCCTGAATGGCAGGCAGATTCTTTATCATTGAGCCACCAAGGAAGACTAGCAGACACTGGGGATGAGGATAAAATCCATTATCATGGTCACCGGGAATGCTCAGAAAAGGATTAAACTGAGATACAACCCTTAAAAAGTGGCATATTGGACCCTGTAATTTCACTTCCAGGAATTCATTATAAGTAAATAATCACCCTGATGGCTCATTTTTTTCATGTGTCAACCTGGTGGAACCCCAGGATGCTCAGATATTTTGTTAAACATTATTCAGTGGTGTGTCTGGGGCTGTTTCTGGATGAAATTAACATCCTGAATAGAATAAAAGGCTGAGGAAGAAAGAATTCTTCCTCTGAATCTGTCTTTGAGCTGAGACATTGGTCTCCTGCTACGAAGATGTTCATCACTGTGGTGTTTATGATAGCAACACTGTAATCAATCTGCCTTTTTCAACTAGCATTTTACTGTGAACAAATCTCTGTATCTGTAGATACGTTTGTGAACCTCATCTTTTTTTCTTATTTTTTTAATCGAAGCATAGTTGATTTACAATGTTGTATTAATTTCTTCTGTATAACAAAGTTATACATATAAATACATTCATTTTTGGATACTTTATCATATACATATTTTAACTGTTTATTTTGTTTGGGGTTATAGCCAGTTAACAATGTTATGATAGTTTCAGGTGAACAGCAAAGGGACTCAGCCATACATATACACGTATCCCATATTCTTTTCCATTGTGATTTATCAAAGGATATTGCAGTTCCTTGTGCTACACAGTAGGACCTTGTTGTTTATCCCTTCTATATGTAAAAGCTTATATCTGCTAACCCCAACCTCCCATTCCATCCTTCCCCCAAAGCCCTCCCCCTTGTCAACCACAAATCTGGTCTCCATGGTGAACCTCATCTTGAATAACCATGGAACCTCCCATTGATTAGTACATCATAATTAGTGTAATCAATATGTACAACAGCTCAAGAATGATACTATATAAGCCATTTATATGTTCACTAAGTTGAAAGGAGCATATTTCAAACACCAAAATATTGTAAGATTCAGTTTCTACTTGCTGAATCTCTGAGAAGTAACTTCTCCAGCAGTTTCAACGAAAGTCTTATAAATGTAGTTGCTTTATGACCAATGAAATGCCTAATCAAAAGGCATTCTTTATTGTATCTATACTGTCATTTACATAATTGAATTTTATGGCAGATTCTCTAATTCATGTCCCTGAGTAACCCACATATCAGATATATGCTTAAGGGACACCTCCAAGACTGTGGAAAGCATGTATATAAGGAAAGCCATGCAGAGTATACTGGCAGATCCAAAGAAATGTTAAGTCACAGTTAGCTGCCCATTCAGGTCAGTTCAGTCCAGTCACTCAGTCGTGTCCAACTCTTTGCAACCCCATGAATCGCAGCACGCCAGGCCTCCCTGTCCACCAACTCCCAGAGTTTACTCAAACTCATGTCCATCAAGTCAGTGATGCCATCCAACCATCTATCCTCTGTCGTCCCCTTCTCCTCCTGCCCCCAGTCCTTCCCAGCATGAGGGTCTTTTCCAATCAGTCGACTCTTCTCATCAGGTGGCCAAAGTATTAGAGTTTTAGCTTCAGCATCAGTCCTTCCAATGAACATCCAGGACTGGTCTCCTTTAGAATGGACTGGTTGGATCTCCTTGCAGTCCAAGGGACTCTCAAGAGTCTTCTCCAACACCACAGTTCAAAAGCATCAATTCTTCGGTGCTCAGCTTTCTTCACAGTCCAACTCTCACATCCATACATGACCACTGGAAAAACCATAGCCTTGACTAGACGGACCTTTGTTGGCAAAGTAACGTCTCCGCTTTTGAATATGCTCTCTAGGTTGGTCATAACTTTCCTTCCAAGGAGCAAGCATCTTTTAATTTCATGGCTGCAATCACCATCTACAGTGATTTTGGAGCCCCCAAAAATAAAGTCTGACACTGTTTCACTCTTTCCCCATCTATTTGCCATGAAGTGATGGGACCAGATGCCATGATCTTTGTTTTCTGAATGTTGAGCTTTAAGCCAACTTTTTCACTCTCCTCTTTCACTTTCATCAAGAGGCTTTTTAGTTCTTCTTCACTTTCTGCCATAAGGGTGGTGTCATCTGCATGTCTGAGGTTATTGATATTTCTCTCAGCAATCTTGATTCCAGCTTTTGTTTTTCCAGCCCAGCGTTTCTCATGATGTATTCTGCATATAAGTTAATTAAGCAGGGTGACAATATACAGCCTTGACGTACTCCTTTTCCTATTTGGAACCAGTCTGTTGTTCCATGTCCAGTTCTCACTGTTGCTTCCTGACCTGCATATAGGTTTCTCAAGAGGCAGGTCAGGTGGTCTGTATTCCCATCTCTTTCAGAATTTTCCACAGTTGATTGTGATCCACACAATCAAAGGCTTTGGCATAGTCAATAAAGCAGAAATAGATGTTTTTCTGAAACTCTCTTGCCTTTTCCATGATCCAGCAGATGTTGACAATTTGATCTGGTTCCTCTGCCTTTTCTAAAACCAGCTTGAACATCAGGAAGTTCACGGTTCACGTATTGCTACAGCCTGGCTTGGAGAATTTTGAGCATTACTTTACTAGCATGTGAGATGAGTACAATTGTGCAGTAGTTTGAGCATTCTTTGGCATTGCCTTTCTTTGGAATTGGAATGAAAACTGACCTTTTCCAGTCCTGTGGCCACTGCTGAGTTTTCCAAATTTGCTGTCATATTGAGTGCAGCACTTTCATAGCATCATCTTTCAGGGTTTGAAATAGCTCAACTGGAATTCCATCACCTCCACTAGCTTTGTTCATAGTGATGCTTTCTAAGGCCCACTTGACTTCACATTCCAGGATGTCTGGCTCTAGGTGAGTGATCACACCATCGTGATTATCTTGGTTGTGAAGATCTTTTTTGTACAGTTCTTCTGTGTATTGTTGCATAACAAATTACCCCAAAGTATAATGGCTTAAAGCAACAAACAATTGTTATCTCAGACTATCTGTGAGTCCAGAATCCAGCCACGGCTCAGCAGGGTTCTTTGGTTCTGATTTCTTACAGGGCTTCAACCAAGAGTGGGCCAGGCCTGCATTTATCTTAAAACTCAACTGGGAGTTGATCCATGTTTAAATTCATTCAAGTAGTTGTTGACAGGAGTCATTTCCTCATTAATTGTTGGCCTAAGATCGCTGTTTCTTTTTTTCTTGACCTCTAGAGAGCAGCTCACAGCGTGGCAGCTGGTTTCACCAGAGTGGGAAAGCGGGAAGGCGTGAGAAAAGATGTAAGTCAAAAGTCACAAAACTTTTATAAGTAGTGTTTCTGCGTTTAACAAATAAAAATTCATGACACCCAAAGCAGTGCTAAGAGGAAAATTTATAGCTATAAATGTGTACATTAAATTGAAAATCAGAACTAGGAAAAAAAAAGAGCTAACTAAATCCAAAGCTAACAGGAGGAAGGAAATAATAAAGATTACAGCAGAAATCAATGGAACAGAAAATAGGGAAATAGTAAAGAAAATCAGAAAAAACAATAGCTGATTCTTTCAGAAGATTAACGAAATGGACAAAACTTTGGCTAAATTAATAGAAAAAGAGAAAAGACTCAAATCAGAAATGAAAGAAAGCAGCTCTCAACAAATTTTACTAAAATAAAAAGCAATATAAAAGAATGCCATGAACAATTGTACTTCAACAATGCTGATGATCTAAATGAAATGGACAAAGTCCTAAAAATACATCTATCAGACTGAATTATGAAGACATAGAAAATCTGAATAAACATGTAACTAGTAAGGAGATTGAACTAGTAATCAAATACCTTCCAACAAAGAAAGCCCAGGACCATATGGTTTCACTAGTGAATTCTACCAAACATTTAAAGAAAAATTAACATCAATTCTCCTCAAACTCTTACAGAAAATTGAAGAGGGAGAAATGCTTCCGAACTTGCTCTTTCAGGCCAGAAATACGCTGATACTAAAGTCAAAGATATTACAAGAAGAAAAAAAAAAAAAAGACCAATATCCCTGATGAGTACTAATGCAAAATTCAGTTCAGTTCAGTTTAGTTGCTCAGTCATGTCTGACTGCAGCACGCCAGGCCTCCCTGTCCATCACCAACTCAAGGAGTTTACTCAAACTCATGTCCATTGAGTCAGTGATGCCATCCAACCACCTCATCCTCTGTTGTCCCCTTTTCCTCCCACCTTCAATCTTTCCCAGCATCAGGGTCTTTTCCAAGGAGTCAGTTCTTTGCATCAGGTGGCCAAAATATTAGAGTTTCAGCTTCAACATCAGTCCTTCCAATGAATATTCAGAACTGATTTCTTTAGGATTGACTGGCTTGATCTCCTTGCATTCCAAGGGACTCTCAAGAGTCTTCTCCAACACCACAGTTCAAAAGCATCAGTTCTTTGGTGCTCAGCTTTCTTAATAGTCCAACTCTCACATCCATACATGACTACAGGATAAACCATAGCTTTAACTAGATGGATCTTTGTTGGCAAAGTAATGTCTCTGCTTTTTAATATGCTGTCTAGGTTGGTCATAACTTTCCTTCTAAGGAGTAAGTGTCTTTTAATTTCATGGCTGCAGTCACCATCTGCAATGATTTTGGAGCCCAAAAGAATAAAGTCTGTCACTGTTTCCCCATCTATTTGCCTTGAAGGGATGGAACCAGATGCCTTGATCTTAGTTTTCTGAATGTTGAGCTTTAAGCCAACTTTTTCACTCTCCTCTTTCACTTTTATCAAGAGGCTCTTTAGTTCTTTGCTTTCTGCCATAAGGGTGGTGTCATCTGCATATCTGAGATAATTGATATTTCCCTGGGCAATCTTGATTCCAGCTTGTGTCTCATCCAGCCCAGCGTTTCTTATGATGTACTCTGCACATAAGCTAAATAAGCAAAATTACTCAACAAAATACTGGTAAATCATATTGAATAGCACATTACAGGGATTTTACACATGATTAAATGGGATTTACTACTGGAATGCAAAGATAGTTCAATGTATAAAATAAATCAATGTAATACACCATAGAATAAAAGGGGAGACACTTGATCACCTCAACTGATGCAGAAAATCATTGAACAAAATTCAACTCTTTCCATCATTGAAAAACACTCAACAAGCTAGGAATAGAAGGAAACTACCTCAACATTATAAAGACTGTATATGAAAAATCCACAGCTAACATCGTACAAAGATAAAAACATTTTCTCTAACATTAGGAATAAGATAAGGAAGGCCCTTTTTGCTACTTGAGTACTACTGGAAGTCCTAGCCAGAGCTGTTAGGCAAGAAAAGGAAATAAAAGGCATTCAAGTTGGTAACAAAGAAGCAAAACAATCTCTGCAGATGGTCCTAATTTTATGTGTAGAAAATCCTAAACATTCCACACACACAAAAAAACCTGCTGGATACAAAGTCAACACACAAAAGTCAGTTCTATTTCTATCCACTGACAATGAACAATTTGGAAAGGAAATTAAGAAAATGATTTTATATACAGTAGCACCAAAAAGAATAAAATTCCTAGGAATAAAATTAACCAAGGAGGTGAAAGACTTGTACACTAAAAACAGCAGAACATTGCTGAAATAATTGTAAAAGACACAAATGAATGGAAAGACATCCACACTTGTGGATTGGAAGATTTAATATTAAAATATCACTACACAAAACTATCTACATATTTAATAGACTGCCTGTCACTTTCAAGTAGAATTTTTTGCAGAATAGAAAATTTTCTGCAAAAATAAAAAAAATTCATGCTAAAATTTACATTGAGTCTCAAGAAAATAACAGATAGTCTTCTGAGAGAACAAATTTAGAGGTCTCACACTTCCTAATTTCAAATCTTATTATGAAGCTATAGTAATCAAAACAATGTGTATTGGCATAAAGACTTGTATGTATACCAGTGGAATAGAATAGAGCCAAGAAATACAGCTTTTTGTATATAATTAAATAATCTTTAACAAGGATGCCAAGACTCAATGGGAAAAGAATAGTCATTTAACACAGAAAACTGGAGATTCACATGCAAAAGAATTAATCTGGACTCTAACCTTGTGCCATGTTCAAAAAATTAACTCAAAGTGGATCAAGGACATAAATGTATGAGCTGAAGTACAAGACTCTTAGAAGAAAGCATAGGGGAAAATCTTCATGACATTAGACTTTGCAAGGATTTCTTGGAAGTGGCACCAAAAAGCACAGACAATAAAAGTAAAAATAGATTATCTGGAACTCATCAAAATTCAGAACTTTTTTGTGTCAAAGGACTCAGTTAATAAGGAGAAAAGATAACCTACAGAATCAGAGAAAAGATTTAACAATCATCATTAAATTGTTATTAAATCACTACTACCTGGAGTTAATACTCGGGATGTGCTCAGTCCTGTCTGACTCTTTGAGACCCTGTAGACTATAGACCCCATGGAATTTCCCAGGCAAGAATCCTGGAGTGAGTTGCTGTTTCCTCCTCCAGGGGATTTCCTAACCCAGGGATCAAACTCACGTCTCTTGTGTGTCCTGCATTGGCAGGTGGCTTCTTTAACCCTGTGCCGCCTGGGAATCCCCTGTGAGATATCTAGTGCAGTCAAATTCATAAAAACAGAAAGACTGGTATTTTCCAGAGGCAAGGAAGAGAAGGAAATGGAAGTTTATTGCTTAACAGGTATACAGTTTCAGCTCTGCAGTATGAAAAAGTTTGCAGTTTGGTTGTACAACATTGTGAATATACTTAACATTTCTGAATGATACACTTAAAGATGGTAAAAATGGTTCATTTATATTGTGTAGTTTTTACTAAAATTAAAAGTGAAGTATTAGTCACTCAGTTGTGTCCAACTCTGCTGCTCCATAGACTGTATGTAACCTGCCAGGCTCTTCTGTCCATGGAATTCTCCAGGCAAGAATAAGGAATGGATTGCTATTCCCTTCTCAGGGAATCTGCCTAACCCAAGGATTGAACCCAGGTCTCCTGCATTGCAGGCAAGTTCTTTACCATCTGAGCCCCCAGGGAAACCCACTAAAATTAAAACTAAAAATTAAAAAACAGGCCATCCAGTTAAAATTTAATTTCAGATAAATACTGATTGAATAATTTTTAGTCTAAATACAGTATGTTCTGAGGCTTCCCAGGCAGCTCAGTGGTAAAGGATCTATCTGCTTGCCAAGCGGGAGACATGGGTTTGATCCCTGGGTTGGGAAGATCCTCTGGAGAAAGAAACAGCAACCCACTCCAGGATTCTTGCCTAGAAAGTCCCATGGACAGAGGAGCCTGGCGGGCTATAGCCCGTGGGGTCACAAAAGACACGACCTGCCAACTGAACAACAACAACAAATACAATATGTCCCAAATCTTGTATGGGACATACTTAGAGTAAGAAATTATCTGAAATTCAAATTTAACTTGTATGGGACACACTTATAGTAAAAGCATCTGAAATTCAAATTTAACTCTTCTGTGAGAAGCAAAATTGTATAAAATTCTATTTTCATGTATAATGAGGAGCTAATAACTAGTAAATAGACTTATAAAAGAGTTACAAACATTGTTTTTTAGCTATGGCAGCATTTTTAATTTACTGAAAACTTGAATTTATTATTCTACTCTGCCATCTAAGTACAACATTTATAAGTCTGTCCAGAGAAAGAACATATATATCAGAGGGAAAACTTATGTGAATAAAATCCCTGTAAGTTATAAGGACCAATTGTCTTCATCCGTGAGCTATTGATTTCGTTTCAAATTGGTTAAAATTTTCAGTTGCTGCTATCATTCACTGTTAAAATGTAAATTACCATAAGCTTAAGAATTATAGTATGTCAAGAACACTTTTGTAAACCCCAGATTGTGTAGCAATACATACATCTATCAAAAATATTCTAGTATGGGTTGAGGGTGGGGAATTATAAGAAGGTGGTCAAAAGGAACACACTTCTAGTTATAAGTAAACACTAGATACGTAATGCACAGCATGATGACTGTAGTTAACACTGTTTTATGGTGTATTTGAACGTTATTAAGAAAGGAACCCTGAAAGTTCTCATCACAAGGGGAAAATGTTTTATATATTTTCTTTTTTTGTATCTTCACAAGGTGATGGAAATTAACTAAACATCATGGTCACCATTTCACAGTACATACAAGTCATTATGTTGTCTACCTTAAACTGATACAATGCTGTATGTCAACTGTATCTCAATAAAACTGAAATTAAAAAAAAAAAAAAAACAAAGATTATTCTAGGACTCTAGCTTCTAGGAACTCTGAGTTGGCACATAGCAAATGCCCAAATATTTGTTGATGTGTTGAATAAATGTACTATGTGCCTTATTAATATTGTCACATCCAATTAACTGTCATTTGTAAACAAGCAGGCTAAGGTTTAGAAGTGTCAGATTATCTGCCTCTGGTTACCTCCTGCAGAGTTAGGATTTGCTCTCAGGAGTCTCTGGTGCCAGAAACCCAGCTTGCTCTTCACCACACACCACATGGCCTTGTGTTTATGAGACCAAACGCCAGAGCCAATGGCTATGTAATTCAACACACCCTTCTGTTGGCATGATTCCTAAGGTGAAATCACTGTGTCATCATAGATTTAGTTTTTCATTGCAAAGTAGCATTAAATATGATAAGAAGGTTTCTTGGCCTCCCTAATTAGACTATGATGAACAATACCTGAGAACCAAATAATTAGAGCCCAGGTAACTTTATGCTTAGTCGCTCGGCCGTGTCCAGCTCTTTGTGGCCCCATGGACTATATAGGCCACCAGGCTCCTCTGTCCATAGAATTTTCCAGGCAAGAATACTGAAGTGGCTTCCACTTCCTACTCCAGGGGATCTTCCTGGCCCAGGGATTGAACCTGAGTCTCTTGCATCTTCTGCACTGGCAGGCAGACTCCTTACCACTAGCACCACCTGACGATTTCATGTATCTACAAATCATTTTGCTGTTCCCCATGCGGGTATACAATAAGTATTTGCTATATGCTGGCATTGTGCTAGTGGCTGAGAAAGATACCGAGAAAGACGACCCTGGCCTGGGTGACCCTATATCTGGGTGTGGGGTGACCATTTGTGTCTGTTTTATACTTGTTGCCCCTTGTAGTTTTTTATGAGTGAGTGAAGTCACTCAGTCATGGCTGACTCTTTGCGACCCCATGAACTATAGCCTACCAGGCTCCTCTGTCTGTGGGATTTTCCAGGCAAGAATACTGGAGTGGGTTGCCATTTCCTTCTCCAGGGAATCTTCCCAACCCAGGGATCAAACCCGGGTCTCCTGCACTGGGGGCAGATGCTTTACCATCTGAGCCACCAGGGAAGCCTATAGTTATTTATAGCATCCCTCATTTCATTATCTCAGAAGACTTTTGGCTTGGGTGATAAATTTTATGGTTCCTTACCTGTGCTAGAACTTCAAGAGGCTTTCAAAATCATTGGTAAAAGAAGTAAAGTCTTAGAAAACAGAAGTCACTAATCCTTTCTGTCTATGTCAGGCAGCTTCCATAATACCTCCCAATCACCCCTGCCTCCTGGTACCCAGGTCCTGTGTCATCTCCTCTCTGAGCATGTGGAATGGACTTAGTGACTAGCTTCTAAAGAGCAGAACTCAGCACAAGTTATAAAAATAGAAGAAAACCATGGTTTTCAGGGGTCAGCTTGCAACCATTTAGTAGAATCATTCCCTGTCACCACAGAGCCGTGAATACAAAGCGTATAATCACGATTGTTGATAATGCCCAGGCAGACTTTACTTTCTTGGGCTCCAAAATCACTGCAAATGGTGACTGCAGCCATGAAATTAAAAGATGCTCACTCCTTGGAAGAAAAGCTATGACCAACCTAGACAGCATATTCAAAAGCAGAGACATTACTTTGCCAACAAAGGCCCATCTAGTCAAAGCTATGGTTTATCCAGTAGTCATGTATGGATGTGAGAGTTGGACTATAAAGAAAGCTGAGCACCAAAGAATTGATACTTTTGAACTGTGGTTTTGGAGAAGACTCTTGAGAGTCCCTTGGACTGTAAGGAGATCAAAGCAGTCAATCCTAAAGGAAATCAGTCCTGAACATTCACTGGAAGGACTGATGCTAAAGCTGAAACTCCAATACTTTGGCCACCTGATGCAAAGAGCCAACTCATTGGAAAAGACCCTGATGCTGGGAAAAGATTGAAGGCAGGAGGAGAAGGGGACGACAGAGGATGAGATGGTTGGATGGCATCACTGACTGGATGGACATGAGTTTGAGCAAGTTCCGGGAGCTGGTGATGGACAGGGAGGCCTGGAGTGCTGCAGCCCATGGGGTCTCAAAGAGTCGGACACGACTGAGGGACTGAACTGAACTGTGGAGGCACAGTAAAACATGCATTTTGAGACACTAGAACCATTGTATTAATTGACTTTCACTGCTGTAACAAATTACCACCAACTTTGTGGCTTAAAACAACACAAATGTATTACAACTCTGGAGGTCAGAAGTCTGACACGGGCCTCACTGGGCTAAAATCAGGACATGGGAAGGGCTGCGTTTCCTTTCTGCAGGCCCCCAGGCACTAGTCCCCAACCTTTGGGGCACCAGGGACTGGTTTCGTAGGAAACAATTTTTCCACAGACTGGAGGAGGGGGAACCATTTCAGGATGATTCCAGCCAGTTGTCCTTACCGTGCACTTTTCCCCTGTTATGACTACATCGGCTCCATCTCAGTTCACCAGGCATTAGATCCTGAGGCTGGGGCCCTGCTCTGAGGGACGAGTCATTACCATGCCCTTTCCAGCTTAAAGGCCACCCGCTTCCCTTGTCTTGTGGCCCCTTCCTCCACTTTCAAAGCCCACAGTGATGCACTGAGCACTCCCCACACTGCATCTCTCTGGCCTCCTTGGCCACTTTCTTTCTCCTTTAAGAGGAGCTTCCCCAGGGGCTCAGTGGTAAAGAGTCTGCCTGCCAGTACAGAGATACAGGTTCGACCCCTGGGTTGGGAAGATCCCCTGGAGAAGGAAATGGCAACCCACTCCAGTATTCTTGCCTGGAGAATCTCATGGACAGAGGAGCCTGGTTGGCTACAGTTCATGGGGGCTCGAAGAGTTGGACATAACTCAGCAACTTAGCACATGTACACACACTGGGCCCACCTGGATAATCCAGGAAAATCTTCTTATTTTAAGGTGAGCTGATTATCTAATTTAATTCCATCCAACACCTTAATTCCTCCTTTGTCCAGTAACATAGCATATTTACAGGTTCTGGGGATTGTAACTTGAACATTTGGGTGTGTGTGTGGGGAGGGGGGTCATTATTCTGCCCACCACAACTGTGTTTTCCAAAGTGTGTTTTGGGGAACACCAGCTGAGTCAGATGGTGTGAGGAAAAGGTGCCATGGGGAAACGTATTTGGGAAACGCGGCATACCATCACTTAGTTTTGGAACTTTACAAGAGAGTTTTATGGTGAAGAAACCAGGCCAACTAACTGGAAGATACAGCACATTTTTTTTTTTCTCAAAGAAACTGATAACATGCAGGCGTTCCACTGAGTGTTATGTCCTTGGACTGCTATGGGACCTTCTGGATTCTAGTCTCTGGCTTGCCACCAACTCGCTGTGAGGTCTTGAACCAGCCCTGTAACCCCATTGACTGAATGAAGGGTGGACGGGCCATAGATGTCATTGGCTCTCCTGTTCCATGCTTCCTAGAATGATGGGAAAGTTTCCTTCCAAACCTGAGATTCTGATTTAATTTAGCAAATGTGCAAAACACATTACTCCACAGGTAGGAACAGAATTCACTTTGGGGAATCAAATGACAGTAAATTGAGGTTCTCCTTTCAAGGACATAATTCTCGAGTGAGGGACACAAGAATGGAAACAGGAGTCTCTAATATGCATGGCAGGGGCCCTAACAGGAGTACATACCGAGCGCCAAAGTATCGTGGAAGACGGGTGTCAGCTCCATGCAGATGGGGGAGAGGATGGAATCTGCATTTAAAGGGCAGCAGGGGTTCACCTGACAGGGCTAGATGAGATTGAGACATGAGAGACTATAAATGAGGGAGTTTTTACTCTAATTTAGAAACTAACTGGACCTGGATTCAGATCCATAAGAAATTACCCTTTCCCATCATGGACTGTGACTGCAGCTTGCTCCTTGGAAGAAAAGCTGCGACATAGCTAGATAGCATATTAAA
Organism: Ovis aries; assembly: GCF_016772045.2. NCBI lineage: Eukaryota > Metazoa > Chordata > Mammalia > Artiodactyla > Bovidae > Ovis > Ovis aries. The sequence continues at coordinate 113,372,487 of NC_056059.1, forward strand.
AAGCAGAGACATCATTTTGCCCACAAAGGTCTATATATAGTCAGAGCTATGGTTTTTCCAGTAGTCATGTACAGATTTGAGAGCTGGACTGTAAAAAAGGCTGAGCGCTGAAGAATTGATGTTTTCAAACTGTGGCTGGAGAAGACTCTTGAGAGGCACAAGGTGATCAAACCAGTGAATCCTAAAGGAAATCAACCCTAAATATTCATGGGAAGGACTGCTGCTGAAGCTAAAGCTCCAATACTTTGGCCGCCTGATGCAAAGAGCTGACTCATTGGGAAAGATGCTGATGCTGGGAAAGATTGAGGGCAGGAGGAGAAGGGGACGACAGAGGATGAGATGGTTATATGGCATCACCAACTCACTGGACATGAGTTTGAGCAAACTCTGGGAGATGGATAGTGAAGAACGGGGAAGCCTGGCACGCTGCAGTTGGGGTCACAAAGAATTGGACATGACTTCGTGACTCAACGACAACATCAAATCATGAATATTCACTGGATGATTTCTGCCTGACCTTCTCACAGAGCACACTGCCTCCTAACATCATCAAGTGCCTTTTGGAAACAGGTAGAAAGTGTCATCCTCCGGGGGCAGCCTCTCCTTGCTTTGGCACTAAGAAAATAACAGGCATGATTTATTCAGGCTAAAAAATGTGCACCAAATTATAGACCTTGCTTTGTATGCCTTAAGGCCTTTATTCATGTTTATTTTCAACAAAGGTGTATTATACTTTTTTTTCTCTGAGCCTTTTGTCAACAGCAGTACAAAGACAGCATGACTGTTTCTAAATTACCCTTGCCTCTCGCATGACTGGGAGAGAAAATTATGCAGGTTGGGCATGTGTGCATTAACAAGAAGACAAGGAAGACGTTAATCGCTTTAATCTGGACATATTTTTAAAATCCAGTTTCATTTACAGTTGTGGGATTGTAATGGAAGGCCACCCATATTTAGCTGTTACTGCTGTTGTTTCTAAGAACAACAAAAAGAGCTCAAAAGGACAATACCAAAATGTGTTCTTGCACAGAAAACTCAGCAAAATAAATAAATAGGAACATAACAATGGTAACACTTACCCAAATAGTTAGACCTCAAAAGAAGACCTCATATATCTCCATGGAGATGGGAATAAAAATAAAACATGAGGGAGCTCGTGATTATAAAACTGCTGCCTTGTGCCAAGTATTGGGCTAGATGCTTTCCTTGCTGTATTTAATCCTAAAGCAGTTCTCTGCAGTTGGCCAAACTCCTGTAAATCTACCCCCAGCAAGAACATCACACAAGCCTAGAAATGCAAATAGGCTCAAACCACTCTACGTATAATGCAAACCGTGCAGGCCAGCCTGCACCCTTGTTGCCTCCTCTCTCAGATGCTGGAGTGTTTCCTAAGCTCACAGCATCCTTCTCAAGCTCCAGACACTCCAGGAAGCCTATGAAAGCATTCGAAGTCAGTACTTCCCTCAAACCCCCTCTACTAGCTCCCACTTGGGAGTTAGCTGGTATTTCTGCCAAGCATCTCCTCTGGGGAGCTCCCAAAGTGATCAGCTCTTAAACTGCCCAAGTGGGCCTTGTTCGTTGCTGTTCTCACTACACCACAGCCATGCTAAGCTCTACACAGGAGTATGGGGACGACCCACAGTTGTCTACCCACTATGTGAATCACTTTGACTCCTGGGCCCCAGTAGTAAACCTTCAGGGCCATGAGAGCAGATACTCAGCTTCCAGCCAACATCACTTCCAGTTTAGACACAATCTTCAGGCTGAGACCTGAGACTTAAAAGCCATCGTCCAACACAGGCTCCAAAGAACCCTCACCTTTCCCTCCCCACACTGAGACACAGACATAAACCTCTGCTTATTCCCCCTGGATCAAACTTCCTCATGTCAAGTGATTCCTAGCAGGACAGGCCTATGGATTTGGTGGATCACAAAGGTATCTCTGAATGCCAACTTGGACTCACATGGGACTCCCGTTATGTACAAATGAGACACATGAGCTTTAGAAAGGTTAATAAGTTAACTCAGCTGGTAAAGGTAGGGGTTGATGCTGGAACCCTTGTGCTGTGCTGTGCTTAGTTGCTCAACTGAGTCCCACTTTTTGCGACCCCATGGACTGTAGCTCACCAGGCTCCTCTGTCCATAGGGATTCTCCAGGCAAGAATACTGGAGTGGGCTGCTATGCCCTCCTCCAGGGAAATCTTCCCAACCCTGGGGTCGAACCCAGGTCTCCCGAATTGTAGTTGGATTCTTTACCGTCTGAGTCACCAGGGAGGCTCAAGGACACTGCAATAGATAGCCTATCCCTTCTCCAGGGGAACTTCCCGACCCAGGAATCAAACCAGGGTCTCCTGGATTGCTGGAGGATTCTTCACCAGCTGAGCTACCTGGGAAGCCTGACATTGGAACCCAGGTCTGCCTAACTCTAAACTACACCACCCCAGAAAACTCTAAGTATGGCTCATGCGGCACCCCTGCAAAGAGCCTTTGGTTTTATCATAGTTGCCCCTTGATAAGTCTTCTTATCAAAGTAGCCCTTTGCAAGTCTTCTTGTTTTATTTCTGATGGTCAGGGTGCATCTCAGGGTTGATTATCTAGGTCCTCCATTTAAGATTTGGAGGTCTGAAGTCCAGATACTTCAAGATAAGTGTTCTTTCTTTAAATCACTGCCATATAGTTATTTGCAATATTGCATTAGTTTCAGGCGTACAGCAAAGTGCTTCCATTATATAGATAGAGATATTCTTTTTCAGATTATTTTCCTGTATAGGTCATTGCAAAATATTTAGTACAGTTCTATGTGCTATACAATAAGTCCTTGTTGCTTATCTATTATATCTTATATGTGGTAGCATGTACATGCTAATCCCAAACTCCCAATTTATCCTCCTCGCCTTTCCCCTTTGGTAATCATAGATTTTTTTTTTTCTGTGTGTGTGTGTGTGTTTGTTACTGTTTTGTATGCAAATTCATTTGTATCATTTTTTTTTAATTCCACCTGTAAGTGATATCATATGATACTCGTTTTTGGCTTACTTCATTTAGTATGATAATCTAAAGTAATCCATGCAATAGCATTATTTTTATGGATGAGTACTATTCCATCGTATATATGCCGCAGCTTTATACGTTCACCAGCTGACGGACACGGGTTTCTTCCTTGGCTTGGCTTTTGTAAATGAGGGCTGCAGTGAACGTTGTGGTACATGTGCGTTTTTGATTTATGGTTTGCTCCAGATATCTGTCCAGGAGTGGGATTATACGATCTTATGGAAGCTTTGTTTTAATTAGAGGATAAGTGTCTCTAATGATTTCTTGCTTACATATCATCAGTTAAGTAGAGTCTTCCCTTGAAGATAACCTCCCTGTGCACCGTTCTGGAGGGCTCTTCACTTTCTCCTTTAGTGATTACATGGAAGCTCTACAATGTTGGAATTCACGTCATCATTGACCAAAGGCTCAAGCTGTGGTTGTTCATAAATGTTCACATCCTTTGTACCTTCTAGGCAGAGTATAAGATGCCTATAACACTCAAAGATATCTCCTCAGTTCAGTCCAGTTCAGTCACTCAGTCGTGTCCGACTCTTTGCGCCCCCATGAATTGCAGTGTGCCAGGCCTCCCTATCCATCACCAACTCCCGGAGTTCACCCAAACTCATGTCCATTGAGTCGGTGATGCCATCCAGCCATCTCATCCTCTGTCGTCCCCTTTTCCTCCTGCCCCAAATCCCTCCCAGCATCAGAGTCTTTTCCAATGAGTCAACGCTTCACATGAGGTGGTCAAAGTACTGGAGTTTCAGCTTCAGCATCAGTCCTTCCAAAGAACACCCAGGGCTGATCTCCTTTAGAATGGACTGGTTGGATCTCCTGGGTGACAGCAAAAACAGCAGCAACCAGCTGACCCAGCCTATGACTAATTGTTTAGTTGGTGTCATATTCGATTCTTTGCAAGCCCATGGACTGTAGCCCACCAGGCTCCTCTGTCCATGGAATTTTTCAGGCAAGAATACTGGAGTGGTTGCCATTTCCTTCTCTAGGGGATTGTCCCCACCCAGGGACTGAACCCACATCTCCTGCATTGGCAGGCAAATTCGTTACCACTGGAGATCTAATTTCCCGCTTATGCAGGACTTAGGAACAAGAAACCTAACACCATGTGGAAGCAATTAGACAATTCAGAAAGAGAGTCTGGCAGGACAGCAGCCTCAGTTTCTCTGAAATCGTCAAGTCAATGCCATAAAAGAAATGGAAGGAGAATATATGAGATTAAAAGAGACTTGAGACATAGCAATGAAACGTGTTGTACATACAGACAGGGATCAGATTCTGCCTTAAACAAGCCAGCTAAATAATATCTGGGGGACAGCTGGAGAAATCTGAGCGTGAATTCATTATTTGTAGATTTGAAGAAACTATCATTTGTGTTAGATGTGAAAATCATGTGATATATAGAAAAATGGCCTTTATTTTTTTAGAAATGTAGTTTTTATGGCTGAAATGACATCATGTTTGTGATTTGCTTTAAATTGCAGGACAAAGTTAGACATACTATCAATATGGGAAAAATGTAAACAATTGTGAAATCTGCCTGATGGGTATACAAGTGTTCCTTATATCCTTCTCTCTACTGTTTGACATTGGTTCTAGTTATTTTTAAAGCTCTGTATGCCCAGCATGGCTTTGGGGCCTGGAGAAGAGGAAGGCCAAGTGTTCAGGGGGCCTCATCTTCCTTGGTTGATTTGAAAACTCAGTGAGACCCTCAGGGTATCCTGGAAACTCACTGCTGTGAGAGCATCCCACATCATCAAGGCCACCTCCTGCTCATCTTATAGAGAAGCAATGGAATTCCAGAGAGACCCCACGGCTTTTCCCAAATTCCACAGCTTATAGGTCTGCGATCTGGAAGCAGAAATCCGATCTCCTAAATGTTTATCCAGGACCTTTCCACTAGAACCAGCGCTCAACAGCTCTGCAGGCTCTGAGCTTTGGACCAATGGTGGAAATGGAGCCAGATCTGCAGAAAGTTTTGCCCTTAGTCCCACTTAGACTGGCTCGTTCAAGGCAGGGTCGGGTAGGGTGCAAGCATCTTCCAAGATACTGAGTGACGGCAGAAAAGGAAGCGCACAACACGTGAGAGTGTGCACTTGAATGAGGGAGAGCAGCTCAGGGGGAAGGGCCGCATTGGGCTGCTTCTTCCTAGGGAGAGGGAAGAGAGGCAAACCAAGCATGCCCCTCCTCTCTACTGGAGTTGCTTAGCCTCCCTGATTGTCAGTTTGCTCATCTATAAAATGGAAATACAAAAGGGGGGCCAGGGAAAAAAGCAGCTGCCTGTCACAAGCGATTGCACATAGTTGATGCGAAATAAATGCATTTCTATCCATTTGCCTTTCCCTTAAAATGATGCCATCGACTTACGCTGAAAAGAAGATGCTGAGCCTGGCATCGTGTGTCTTATCTCTTCTGTGGCTGTTTAATAACTTCTCTTCGGCTGTGCACTTTTTCTCTGCCCACAGAAACGTTTGGTTATCAAAATATGCACCTTATATGAACTGAGGGAACCAAAAAGGGGGCAAAAAAAAAGATCTTCATTCTGTTGCCGCAATAAAGGTTTCCTTCTCTAGCGATAATGAACTCTGCATAATTAAAATCGCTCAGACGGCTGAACTAATTTTCAGACTGGAGGTTTCTTCCTGTAGCAACACTTACAAGCAAAGTTTCTACTGTGAATGAATTTAATCGTGAGTCTAATTACAATTTTAATGAATATCTCCAGCCCTGCATGTAAACTTGCTCTCTAAGGCTTTGCTATCTGTTAGGGTATTTTAAGGTCTTTTCATTTTTAATATAAAGGGATGTGTTGGCACAATGAACGTGCGGTAAAGAAATGTTCCTTCTGGTTTAGCTTGGTTTTGTTTTGATGATCAAGCGAGAAAACGTAAAATATCTGATATTGTAAAGAGCCTGTTCAGTTTGGCTATTTCCCCTTTCGGTTTCGTGCAGTGTCTTCTTTCCTTCAGAATGAAGAGAGCATGCAACAGCACCTGCATTCTATCTGCAGTTTAGCATGATTATCTCATTTCATGAATGTCCAGAAAAATCAGAATTCCAAATTGCCTTAGAGCTCAGTCTTTTCTGGAAATACAAGGGCATTACATAAAGAGGTAGAGAAGAGGGAATGTGAACATTCTTTCCTTTAAAATTCATTGAAAAAGGAATGGGAGAAAATAATAGCAAATGAAGCAACTGACAAAGAATTAATCTCAAAAATATACAAGCAGCTCATGCAGCTCAATTCCAGAAAAATAAGTGACCCAACCAAAAAGTGGGCCAAAGAACTAAACAGACATTTCTCCAAAGAAGACATATAGATGGCTAACAAACACATGAAAAGATGCTCAACATCACTCATTATCAGAGTAGTGCAAATCAAAATCACAATGAGGTACCATCTCATGCCAGTCAGAATGGCTGTGATCCAAAAGTCTACAAGCAATAAATGCTGGAGAGGGTGTGGAGAAAAGGGAACCCTCTTCCACTGTTGGTGGAAATGCAAGCTAGTACAGCCACTAAGGAGAACAGTGTGGAGATTCCTTAAAAAACTGAAAATAGAACTGCCATATGACCCAGCAACCCCACTGCTGGGCATACACACCAAGGAAACCAGAATTGAAAGAGTCATGTGTACCCCAATGTTCATTGCAGCACTGTTTATAATAGCCAGGACATGGAAGCAACCTAGATGTCCATCAACAGACAAATGGGTAAGAAAGCTGTGGTACATATACACAATGGAATATTACTCAGCTATTAAAAATAATGCATTTGAATCAGTAGAACTGAGATGGATGAAACTGGAGCCTGTTATACGGAGAGAAGTAAATCAGAAAGAAAAACAGCAATACAGTATATTAATGCATGGCTGGAATTTAGAAAGATGGTAATGATGACCCTATATGCGAGACAGCAAAAGAGACACAGATGTAAAGAACAGACTTTTGGGCTCTGTGGGAGAAGGCGAGTGGGATAATTTGAGAGAATAACATTGAAACATGTATATATCATACGTGAAACAGATCGCCAGTCCAGGTTCGACGCATGAGACAGGGTGCTCAGGGCTGGTGCACTGGGATGACCCAGAGGGATGGGGTGGGGAGGGAGGAGGGAGGAGGGGTTCAGGATAGGGAACACATGTATACCCATGGCTGGTTCATGTCAATGTATGGCAAAAACCACTACAATATTGTAAAGTAATTGGCCTCCAATTAAAATTAATTAATTAAAAATTTTTAATAAATAAAATGCATTGAAAAGGAAAGACGAGAGCAAATTAAAAATAGCCACAATAAGCCACTCAAGTATTCAAAGATGCCTTTCTAACAACAACAACAAAAAAAAACAAATAAACAAACTCTACCTGAATAAGGGCAGGTCACTTTGTTATAGTGAGGAAAAACTGGAAATCACCTAATATCTAACAATAATTAATGAAATTAATCATCCTGTGTTTGAAGAATATGTGTTAGTGACACAGTGCTTTTTCTCTTTTTTTTAATTTGTATTGCAAAAATAATATCTGTTCATTAAAAAAGTCAAATACACGTAATTTAAAAGATTTTTTAAAACACATCACTCATGATCTCAGAACCTAAAATTAGGTATTGTTAAAGCTGATGTATTCTCTTCTGGATGCTTATGTGTATCTACATGTTTATGGGCTTCCCAGGTGCCTCAGTGGTAAAGAATCCGCCTGTTATTGCAGGAGACACAGGAGATGCAAGTTTGATCCCTGGGTTGGGAAGATTCCCCTGGAGGAGGGCATGGCAACCCACTCCAGTATTCTTGCCTGGAGAATCCCATGGACAGAGGAGCCTGGTGGGCTACAGTCCATCGGGTTGAAAAGAGTCGGATGCAACTGAAGCCGCTTAGCACACGCTTACATGTATATGGGCTTCCCAAGTGGTTCAGCGGTAAAGAATCCACCTGTCAATGCAGTAGATGCAGGAGACACAAGTTTGATCCCTGGGTTGAGAAGATCCCCTGGAGGAGCTCATGGCAGCCCATCCAATATTCTTGCCTGGGAATCCCATGGACAGAGGAGCCTGGTGGACTGCACCCCATGGGGTCACAGAGGGCTGGACACGACTGGGTGACGGGGCATGCACACAGATCTACCATTTCAGGAAAAGTCCTAATGAGCTCATCTTCCAGAAAGGACTGCTTTGTGTGTTTCCAAGACGCGTGTTCACTCATAGTGAAGATAAGTGCATCCTAAATGGATTACTGCCTCTAAATCGCCTAAGTCTCGAAGACCTGGGGGAGTTTTATTCTAGAAAATCAAGACTTCAGCTTTAAGCTCTGTCTACCCCTCTTCCAGACTTCAGGCATCCCCAGATCCTGCTTGGTGGCTTCTTTGTGTAAAGTGATTATGTGCTGGGGAGAAAAATAACCTTCTCCAAATCCTCTCACGCCTTCCTCCTTGTATTTGTCTTGCCCCTGACTTTCCCTCACCACTCCCCAGCATGGCCATACGTGAGGGATTATTCTAGAACACAAGGAAGGAATGCTGGCCACCCTAAACTCCCGGCAGGGCATGGGAAACCTCTTCTTAGAAGCACCTGTCCTCCTAGGGCCCTAAAAACACACAAGATGAAACTGGGGGTTCAAACCCAGATCTACCTGGGGTTCATGCCATAGTTTGAAGAAAAATCAATTAAAAAATTTTTTTTCAAGTTAAATATATACTCACATATGGAATATGGGAACTGAGCTGGACAAAGAAAAAAATTTCAAAACAGAACTTATATTTTATTTAATCAGTTCACTGCTCTCTCTAAAACCATAGATTCTAGGAAAAAGTCAGCAAGCTGTTTCTGGATGAGAACTTGATTCTTTTAAGGGTGACTATAAGCCTAATAAAATGGAGAAGGGAATAAAATTAAGCTTTCACAATCTAGGAAGTCTGGGGAAAGCGAATAACACAGCAAAAATGTAGAATAATTTGATGCCAGCCAAGAGCTTTAGATGTGATTTAAAAATACAATCAAGACAAAAAGCACCAAACATTACAACTATTGCAAAGCTTCAAGCTACTGAAATCTTTTTTTTTTATGTATATATTTTTTTCAAAGTCTGGAATTGTGTGCATGAATGATAAGAGAAGCCCACTAATGTATTTCAGCTGTGGAGACACAGAGGCAAGGGGCATGATAGAGAAGCTGAGCAGAGACCAATCAAGAGGCCCAGATGGCAAGAACCTTTGAGTCTTGAAGGAACTGGATAACAAACTTTGTGAATCATTGCCATTATATTTATAAATCAAAGAGCAGGAGATGCTCTAAATGCCTTTTATTTGAAGGGGTTTTTGTTTTGCCTTTTTCTCTAGGTTGTTTTTCTTTTTATGCAGTTTGAATCTTATTATGAGAAAAATTCCACTCGAATGAGATACCAAGAAGCAGCATCCACTCGAGATTCAGATCCAGAAAAATTATACAACTTAAAATGTGATCAGGGTAAAGCTTTGAAAAGTGCTAATGAGATTCCTCCAAGTTGGACCAGTTTCCGAGTTCTCAGGAGAAGCATCTTGGCCAGGCGTTACAATCTACTGCTGGCTCAGGCAGAGGACTGTGCACGTGAGCACAAGGGGTGGCCAGAAACGGGCTCCCTCGCAGGAGAGCCTGGGTCAGTCCCCTTTCTGTCCATCAGCTGCATGACCTGGAGTGGGTAAACTAATCTTTCTGACCATTGTAATCCTGAACTATGAAATCTGGAAAAGAGGCCTCTTAGGCCACTGACTTCAAATTTAAAAGTTATAAAGTGCCATCAGTATATAAGCTAGTGGTTGCCGGAGGGGAAGGGGCAGTTAGGGAGTTTGTGATGGTCCTGTACACACTGCTATACTTAAAAATGGATAACCAGCAAGGACCTACTGTACAGCAGAGGGAACTCGGCTCAATGTTAGGTGGCCGCCTGGATGGGAGGGGGATTTGGCGAATGGATACATGTATACGTATGGCTGAGTCCCTTCACTTACCTGAAACTATCACAACACTGCCAATCAGCTCTTGTTGCTGCTGTTTAGTTGCTCGGTTGTGTCCGACTCTTTGCGACCCCACGGACTGTAGCCCACCAGGTTCCTCTGTCCACAGGATTTCCCAGGCAAGAATAGTGGAGTGGGTTGCCATTTCCTTCTCCCGCCAATCAGCTATACTCCAATACAAAAGTTCAAAAGAAAAAAAAATATATATATATATATGATGTTATCATTTTAACTGCTATTATTCTGAGAAAACTCCTAAAGATTTGGGGAGCAATAAAAATGATTGCTATGCCAGGCAATCCATGGGGTCACAAAGGGTTGTACATGAGTGAGCGACTGAAAGGAACTGATGGCAGGCCATCTGAAATATACCCTGAAAAATGTTTTGAAACGATTAAAGATGACACAAATTGTGTTTAGGGTAAATCTAAGATATCAGAGAGGGGAAAACCACCATTGTTGAGCTTTCACAGTGTATCTGATGCTATGCTTAGAAATGACGTCGCTCAGTCGTGCCCTACCCTTTGCGACCCCGCGGACTGTAGTTTACAAGGCTCCTCTGTCCGTGGAATTTTCCAGGCAAGAGTACTGGAGTGGGTTGCCATTTCCTTCTCCAGGGGATCTTCCCAACCCAGGGATTGAACCCAGGTCTCCCACATTGTGGGCAGACACTTTCCTGTCTGAGCCACCAGGGAAGGGCTTTGCAAATGTTATCTGAGTTCAAATCTGATGAAATCAAGTGATATCTCAGCCCCATCCTTCCAACGGGAGAACTGAAGCCCCAAGAGACTGCACTATAAACCCAGGGTCTCCTTAGTGTGTGGTAGACAAGCTACAGTCCAACTCAGGAGGTTTGAATTCAGAAACAACCTGCTTGAATGACACCAGCTCCTGGCATGAAAGACAGAAAGATAATGCTGGCAACAGAAGGCAGTAACAAGAGTCTTCCGCAAACCCTCAAGACCTGTGATGGCTTCCTAAGTGGGGAGTCAGTTAAAGAGTGCATGCATGATCAGTCATGTCTGGCTCTTTGCAACCCCCTGGACTGCAGCCCAAGAGGCTCCTTCTGTCCATGGAATTTTCCAGGCAAGAATATTGGAGGTTGTTGCCATTTCCTCCTCCAGGGGATCTTCCTGATTCAGGGATGGAACCTGTATGTCTTACGTCTTCTGCCTTGGTAGGCGGATACTTTACCACTAAGCCACCTGGGAAGTTAAAGCAGAGAATCATAGAAATGATCCATGTAAACTTTTAATATTTTCCTTTAATTTAGACTATATAGCTATTCATCTGTTTATTATCTGGAAGTTGTTTAGAAAAAGAAACATGCTTCGTGAAACATATTTTTGAAGCATGTGCATTTCATAACACAGTTGACTACCAGTTCAATACAACAGAATTCCACCCAGGGCAACTTTGGCTTCTGCTTGCTGAGAAGATTGGGCTCTGATATTATATTTCCTTTTCCCTGTCTTCCTCATTTTTTGATTTGTCTATTTCTGGTATGGCCTGAAGGATTTCATCCCTGACACTAAGTATATATTGCAATAAATAGGAATCATTAGTCCATTGTTATACAACATCTTTCTGTAAATCATTGGCCCCTCCAATTTGTCTGGGGTCAGTTACTAAACCGTGTTCTTAATTATCCTCTTGTAGTTCAGAATTTTTCCAATGTTGTCAACCTCAGGCAACATTTTTGTCGTCTCTTGAGATTTAGTCAATATTGAACTGAGAAGCAAAATCTCCTTTAATGTCAATGATTTTTAATGATTACATATAGTCTGTATATACTTTCATGTCTTTTATTTCTGAAATGAAACTTCAAATTTATCTTTAAAACATTTTGTAACCCTATGACCCATAGCTTGGAACAAAGGAGTTGCGTCATGTTATAAGAATCTGGCATTTATGTAAATCACTTTCTTTACATTATTCATAACTAAAACATGAAGAAGCATACATTAGACCAAAGGTCTTGGAAGTTAGGGCCAGAAATGAAAGGTAAGAGAAATTTTACATCACAGCGAGAAATTTTATATCACACATACACACATGTATAATGAAAAATTTTCATGACGTGCCCTTACAACCTATAATTCACACTGTTATTTTCTATTCTATTTTATTCTGTTTCATTTTATTAAAAAAAATTCTTTTCCCAACTCGCTAAATGTATTTCACAACCCACCAAGAGTCAAAAGCTATAATTTAAAAAACATTGATAAAGCATAGACTTTGTAGGTGTCTATTTTCTTCAAGTGTTTCTTCACGGAATGTGTATGTTCATAGGGGAAAAAAATCAATTTATAGAATAATTCAGTCTGTCTGTGCTGATTTTTGTGAAGAGTACTTATCTTGTAAAAACAACCAATTTATATCTCTTAAATCTCAGAGATTTTTCTTTTGCCCATAATAAAAAGTCAGAATTTGGAATTCCACCTGCATTGCTACCAGCAGCTGCTGAAAATCATTGCTTGAATTTTGTGTATTTTCGTAGTGCTTGCTGTATTATCATTTGCACCATGACTTTCTAGAAAACATCTTCGAACTCTATCAACCTTATCGGAGAGTTATTCTCTAATAAAATTTTTCCTATTGATAAGTAACTTTAGCTCCTCTGTGGATTTTTAAACAGCAAATTGATCAGGGGGTAACTTGTGCCCTCCAGGGCCCACTGTCTGAGTACCATGGCTGTTCTCTACATTTAAATTATCCATTTGTTGCTGTTAAGTTTCCAGGGCTGCCAATTTTCTGGTGTAGGGTCAAGACCTTTTCTGTACCTATTGGTCCACAGGTTGGTATTCTGTGTATTCTTTCTTGTATAACCCTACCAGTAATATATCTGATAAGTTTGTTTTATTTAAAGTAGAATGAGAATTTAAATGCACTCGGAAAGCCATGTGATTATAAAACCCTTCTAGATGTTACGATTTCCCCCAAAATATTTATAATTATCTTATCATATCTAATTTGACTCTAGTTCCTTTTATACTTGATCTTAGCCAAAAGGTCAAAAAGTAATGACTCTGGTTCCTTTTTAAGCGTGCGTGCGTGCTAAGTCACTTCAATCATGTCCCACTCCTTGAGACCCTATGGACTGTAACCCTCCAGGCTCCTCTGTCCAAGAGATTCTCCAGGCAAGAATACCGGAGTGGGTTGCCATGCCCTTCTCCAAGGGATCTTCCCAACCCAGGGAGGGAACCCATGTCTCTATGTCTCCTGCATGGCAGGCAGGTTCTTTACCCCTAGAGCCACCCGGGAGGCCTCTTTTTAAAGCAGCCCATATATCTAAATTATTCAACTGTATTTTCATAGACACAGCTCTATTATTTTCACATCCATAATGTACTGGCTTATGTAACATTTAACTGTATGATTATAATAACAAGGGGACCCTGCATACACAACATTGGAGAGAATAAAAGTGACTCTGGACAAGTGTACAGCTCAGGTGGAAGCATAAGTGCGCATGAGACCACAGCAAGGAGTCTACCGGTGGCGAGCGTTCAGAGCACACGGAAGGAACGGGGAGCCAGGCACAGCCCAAGAGCTGGTGAGAGGAGGTGGGTTAGGAGAGCTTCTGTTGTCCCACAGCGGCTATTCTGTTCTCGCTCAGTCGCTCAGTCGTGTCCGACTCTTTGCCACCCCGTGGGCTGCAGCACGCCAGACCTCCCTGTCCTTCACTATCTCCCAGAGTTTGCTCAAAGTCATGTCCATCGAGTGGGTGATGCCGTCCAACCATCTCATCCTCTGTCTCCCCCTTCAACCCCTGTCCTCAATCTTCCCCAGCAGTTCATGGGGTCGCAAAGAGTCAGACAGGACTCTGCACCTGAGCAACAACGAATGGGGACTTCCCTGGTGGTCCAATGGTTAAGACTCTGCACTTTCCCTGCAGGTGGCACAGGTTCAATCACTGGTTGGGGAACTAAGATCCCACATGCCAGGTGGTGAGGACAAAAAAAAAAAAAAAAAAAAAGAAGAAGAAGAAGAAGAAGATAAAAAATAAAAAACCCAATGGGAGGAAACTGTGGATTCTTCAGGAGAGCTCAAATCGTAACACACGTCTGGCAAACGAGGGGCCTACTAGAACATAGGAGAAGAAATCGAGGAGAAAGCTCATTACACAAGACGACGGCAGCTCCCCACACTACTGAGTCACACAGAGCACACAGTCCGCTAAACCTCCCCGAGTCATTATCTTTTTCTCATCTCCAGACTCCACCAGCATCCAGGTATTCTGATTTCCAGTTATCACCCACTACACCACACACCCACCAGAGATGTGAGTGGGGCTTAAGGAAAAGGAGGCAATACAGATAGAGCTTAGAGAAAATAAAATTGTACATTTCTCCCAAATAATGCAGCCTACATACTTCACAGAATTAATGTTGACAGAATTCACAGAGTTTAGAGGAAAGCAAGTGCCAGAGCTCACGTGGTTCCTCCCAGCCATTTCAAAGCTCGCAATTTCTTTGCCATTGGTAACCTACCATGGAGAATACATTTCATGCCTGTCTACTCTGGTAAAACCTTGGAATGAATTGAATTGTTACAAAAAGGTGAAAATTAGGAATGCCAAGAGTCATTTGATGCAGCTAATTAAGAGTCGTCATCTCTGCAGCTCGGCATGGGCTTCTGACTTTCTTTACCTGTAAACTTAGTTTCTGAAGTTGTGTCTGATAAAAAGAAGCGTGAGAAAACCCTCTGCCTGTTGTCAAGGAGAAGGCTACCTCTTTACACTAGAGCGTTAGAGGGAAATATTCACTTTCAAATGATCTTTCTATTATTGGAATTATTTTGATCAGACTGAAAACCTGTAAGCTAGAATTTAGTTCAGCTATATGCTGGGTTAGGGGATAAAAAAACAAAAGAGATGGGCCTACTTCATCCATGACTTCCACCATATTTAGATTAAAATCCAAGCCTCTCTATTTTACTATAGTTGAAAAGAATCTCAGCTCCTTTCTTCTTATTAGGTTGGCAGAGTCCTACTCCTCTGACCTCTCTCTTCCCCAAACATGTCATGCTTGCTCCCATGTTTGGGCATCTGTGTTTGGCTGATTCTGCTGCCTGGAGTGCATTCTTTCCCCAGCTCTCTATGGAACCCGGCACCTTCATGACATTCAAACAGCAGCTTGAAAGTAGCCATCTCAACAGGTCCTCCCCGACCTACACACACCAGTCAGGATGCCTTCAGCAACAGTAATAAGGAGGACCCAAATAGAAAGAGCCAGAACAAAGCTTTGGTAATTCATGCAACACAGAACATAGCGGAAGGAGAATTTTGACATTGGATCTTCAACAGCATTAGGACTTTAGCAAAGACCCAGGTCCTTTCCACCTTTTCACTCTGCCATCTGTAGCAGGCCAGCAATCCTCCTGTCAGGATCACAAGAGGATTGCAAATGCTCCAGCCGTCAGGAAGACACAACGGTGTCCCGTAAAGAAGACAGGCATTTCCCCCCATGCAGCTTTTAGCAGTAGGAAAACCTTTACCAGAGGTCCCACAGTTGGCAGCTCTTCAATCCCGTTGGCCAGGACCTGCTTTACTGAAACCAGTCACTAGTAAAAAGGAAGAAACGACCATGATTGATATTGAAGGGGAGTCTGGCGAAGAGTCACATTCCCTAAGATGACCAGAGGGTAAGCACCCCAGGAAAACTGAGGTTGTACCAGCTGGTACAGGCTGGGCTTGGGGAAGAGATTACTATCGAAAGATAAGCAGAAGCGGTGACCACAGAATCCAGTCCAAGATAGCGCTCGTTATGCTCTAGAACAGCGGACCTCTCAGTCTTAGCACAGAGCAGAGCTCAGCCTCGTATTTCTCCTGTTCGTTTACTTGCCTAGTGCCTGATGCCTGAGTTCCAGGAGGGCAAGGCCCCTGCGCATTACTTCACCAAGCTGTCCCTCAGCACCAGAACAACGCCTGACACGGAGCAGGCACACAGTGAATATTTTTAAATGCGCGCATGCAGGCGTGTACCCACATCCATGCCCATTTTGCCTTTGCACACTGTGGTGGTGTGCCGCATTCAACTTGACAAGCAGAAAAATCCACCAAGACTAAACCATCCCCACTTCGATGACCATAACCTTGGGAGACAGCCACTGAGCTCATAGAACACATCTTATGTGATTTTTAGCGAAGCTTACAGGGCATTTAAACAGGATGCAACACTTTCTTCCTAAATTTTGCTCCTCCTCCGGCATTTCCTGATTCCATGATTATACCCAGATGCCCAAGATAAAGTTTCACTCTCTACCCAATTCCACCTTCTCCTTTAGAGACCCCCACATCCGACAGTCAAGTCCTGAAGAACTCAAAACCCTATTCCCTCATCTCAGTTTTCACTGTCACTGCTTTAGTTAGATTGTGTTAAATAAATTCTAAAATACTGGTCAACTTTCTATCATCCTTTGACTCCTATTTTCTTATTTCACGAGACCCAGCATTAAAACTCAGCTATCAGAAAAAGATCTGGCTCATTATTAGTTTGAATTACTGTAATATGCAGAACATTCTCCATTTCTGCTTTTTTCCATCCTCAGTAAGGTTGCACTTGAGAAGACAAGGAAAGAGAAAAGACAGTTTAAGCTTTTACTTTAAATGGCCATTTCTTACAGTGGAAGAAAAAGCAAGAGCATAACTCAATATTTTCAGCTTGATACTCAGCCAATTGTACAGAGTTCAATCTTGTAAAAATCCATCAGTATAGAAAATAAATGAAACAAAGGTAGTCCAACATCTTTTATAATTCTGGGATGTTAGCCATGGACAGTAGGCTGAGTGCCAAAGAACTGATGCTTTTGAATTGTGGGGTTAGAGAAGACTCTTGGACAGCAAGGAGATCTAACCAGTCAATCCTAAAGGAAACCATCCCTGAATATTCATTGGAAGGACCACTGCTCAAGCTGAAGCTCCAATACTCTGACTACCTGATGTGAAGAGCCAACTTGTTGGAAAAGACCCTGATGCTGGGAAAGATTGAAAGCAAAAGGAGAAAGGGGCAGCAGAGGATGAGATGGCTAAATGGCACTGCCAACAGCTTGGACACAAATTTGAGCAAACTCTGGGAGACAGTGAAGGAAAGAGGAGCCTGGCATGCTGCACTCCATGGAGTCGCAAAGAGTTGGACCACGACTAAGCATAATATTGCAAAGCTTACCAAACAGTGTTCCATGAGGCCTGGAGAGGTGTGTTTGATGTCCTGTGTCCCTCTCCTGATTCTCATCAAGACTATTCCATTTCTATGGGCTTTACAGGCTAGGGTCCAGGAAAGATTCTATTTGAAAAGAGTTTCATGGTTTGTTCGTTTAAAAAACCATTGTTTTATTATATTTTGTCCCTAATTTTTAATAAAAATCCGGATAAACTGGAAAAGTAAAAGCCTTGTCACAAGCAATAGGAAACTTAAGCCTCATATACGTTGCTATCTAAATTAAGATGGAGTTCTTCAAGCATACCCAAAGCAGAAAGCTTCGCTTCAAGTCAATGCTGAATGAACTTAGCTTGGGTCAACCAGGCATGCAAGTAACTGTGAAGAAGAAATGAAAGATTATGTACAAAATATCTTAATTATATCTTAATAATATGTTATTGAAGATGGTGACTAAAAGTGAAGACAGTGTTTTGGATTCTCGAATGGAGCTCCCATACTAACCTGAGTGTTTGTGCCTTTGACACTTCTGAGGTTAGCCCATCCCTGTTTCCAGAAATGTGTCTGTACAAAGAGCTTCCTTGGTGGCTTAGATGGTAAAGAATCTGCCTGCAATGCAGGAGACCCAGGTTCAGTGCCTGGGTTGGGAAAGATCCCCTGGAGGAGAGCATGGAAATCCACTGCAGTATTCTTGCCTAGAGAGTTCCATGGATACAGAAGTCTGGTGGGCTACAGTCCATGGGATCACAAAGAGTCGGATATGACTGAGCAACTAACATGCACAAAAAAAAAAAAAAAAACAACAGGAGAGTATCTGCAAAAACAAGGCTGCTTTTATTAAATAAAGTCACGGGTTAGTAACTGCCCCCAAGTAATGCATCTTGAATCTGTTATTCTCAACATACACACCACACAACATAAGCTCTCTTTGGGTTTTACTTTCACTTTCAAAATTCATCTCATTTGGGTCTAGTTTCATCCCAAATCTGCTGTCTTTTATTAATTCTGGCCTTTGCTTTCACCACGAATTCTAATCATTTTGTTCGTATGATAACTCCCCCTCCAAAAAAGAGCTTAAGAGAACCATAGCAAATACTTCTTAGACTGGTTCTGCTCTCCCTTCCTACCTGCTTCATTTCAAATTATGCAAAGTATAGAAAGATTCTGATCACCACAGGAAGAGGCCAACAACAAAGCAGGGCTTTGTTATCCAGAAATACATCTTATGGAGATCCACTTGGCCTTGGCAATGATACAAACAAATAGTAGAGCAAACAGAATCACCCTGTGGAAACATGATCTCCCCCTTTGAACATTACAGCAATGAGAGATCTAAGAAGTATTAATGACCAAATACTTCTATGGGCAGTGCTTAAACCTACTTTCCAGACTCTCACTGTCTTCCTGGCCCCTCTCAGGCTGCATTTCTTTGCTTCCTGAATCCTTGCAACAAATAGTCTTTCTCTCTGCAAACATTAGGCAACACAACAAACAAGCATAAGCCACCTATCACGAACACTGCACAACCCTAAGTGCTATGGAAGAGACGCAGAGGTGAGCTTACCTGGGAATTTATTGCTTAGCAGGGAAGCTAATTCTTGTAATCTAGCAAAAATATAAAAACAAACCAGTGCTTAAAGAGAGAAAAACATGAGGTTTTTTTAGACAAGGTAGCATGTGAGCTGGTTTTAAAAGATTGGTAAGATTTAGACATGCAAGGATGAAGGCATCCGTAGTAAAGGAACTCATGAATAAACATGCCAAAATGATAAAGCACAAAATAGTTCAGAAAAATGAAGCCTAGAACTTCAGCTTCGGAGCCTGAAAAACTCAGTTTCAAATCCAAGCTGATGAAGCCAGCTCAGACATCTTGGAGGGCACAAAGGGTGGCTTTCCTCTGTGAAAGTGATAGTCGCTCAGTCATGTCCGACTCCTTGTGACCACATCTTCTTCTCTCTTTTAAGCACTGGTGTGTTTTTATATTGAACTTGCATCTCTGCAGTGCAGGCAGATTCTGTACCATCTGAGTCACCTGATGTTGAGATGTGGACACGGTTTTGGTCCTTTGAGGCAACACATTTCCTCCAATAGTGCCCCATTCTTTCCTTCCCTCCAGCACTCGTCTCATGCCATGGTTAAGATCAGTTACTCAGATTTATAAAGCCACCCGCCCAAGGACACACACTTTTCAGAGCCTGAATTCAACCTGAAATCTCTTGAATTTCAAAACTCCCACTCAGCCAAGATCCGCTGCCTACATCCCTTCACCTCCTGCACTAGAATCTGTCTCCTCTAGTTTTAACCATCCTGGGAACTCAGAGTACACGCATCCCACCCACACCTTGCTAGGCAACCAGCAGCATGGGGGAAACAGAAGACGTACAAGCTTAATGTCACCAACTGACCTTTGTTCTTCTCTGCGCCATTTTAAGTAACAAACAAATTAGTGGCCACTGCGTGCATTCCCTGGTCTAAGCTCATCACATGTTTCGGTTTATAATAGCACACAGACAATACCATCTTCAGCACAATAAACTAAAGAAAAATATACTTAGGACTACAATAATCTACATTACTATGATACATCAAGGTATTTTCAAGCACCATTTCAAACTTCCATCTGTTTTTTTCTAGATTCGGTGGGGAAGAGAAAACAAAGATCGCAATTAAACCAACCCCCCTTGTAAATAAGCAGTAAGTCACTCCATAGTGAAAAAAGTCATTTTCTGTGAAACTGTGTGAAGCCATGAGTGCTAGCTCTTCCTAGACATCACTAACATGTCTTCTTAGCTCTAGTTGCTGGGTGATTTAAACAGTAAACATTTATTTCTAACGATTCTAGAGGTTGGGAACCCCAAGATCAAGGTGCTGGCTGATGTGGTATCTGATGAGTGCCCTCTTCCTGGTTTGCAAATGGTATCTTCTCAATGTTTGCTCACATGGTGGAGAGAGCAGAGAGCAAAAGAGAGAGAGAGAGAAAGAGGTGGGGGTGAGGAGAGAGAGAGACAGAGAGAGGTGGGGGTATTTCCTGCCTCTTACTCATGATCTCATTACCTCCCAAAGACCCCCACCTCTTAATGCTATTACATCAGGGGTTAGGATTTAAGCATATGAATTTTGAGGGGACGCAAACATTCAGTCCATAATGTATGGTCATTGCAATCACTCTACAGGAAGGTATTTTAAAAATCTTGTTTACATGTGAAGGTGCTAGCTCAAAGAGGTTAAGCAGTATGCCTAAGGTCACATGACAACATCAGTCACTAAGTGGGAAATGTAAACCTGGATGTGTTGCACCCTAAATCCTACCTTCTTGTAGAGCTGTATTCCAAAGCCAGTTTCTTTAGAATCCATCCCACTTCATCACTCCTCTCTGACCTCTCTTTATAAGCTCTGTTCTTGTTTTCTCCTAAACCTGCTGATTTTCCAAGATTTACTGGGTGCCTCCAAGGTGCTAAGCATTGTTCTACATGATTTATAAGTACAATCTCACTTGATTTTCGGAACAGCCTAAGGAAATGGACAAAGCTGGTCCTCAGAATGGCCATCCTGACTGTTTAGAGATAGTATCCATCTTGCCCGGTCAGTGCCAAGCCAACCAGTTGTTACATCCCTTTAATACTATTCCAAGGCTTTCCTAGTAAAGAATCTGCTTGTAGCACAGGAGATGCAGGAGACACGGATTCGATCCCTGGGTCAGGAAGACCCCCTGGTGGAGGAAATGGCAACCCACTCCAGCATTCTTGCCTGGAGAATCCCGTGGGCAGAGGAGCCTGACTGCCTGCACTCCATAGGGTCACACAGAGTTGGACACAACTGAAGCGGCTGAGCACAAGCAATGAGCACCTGGAACACACTCAGTAAATACGCCTAAGACCTGGGAACTGAAGCTTTGAAAAGTGGTGACACACTCAGGGCCTCATGGTTGGAAGGGAGCATCAGCAAGATTCAAATCCAGGTCACTTGGTGGCAAAGACCATTCCCACTGCACGTCCACTTTTCTCTGAGGCATCTGCCTATTGCAACAAGGTCTAGAATCAAATAGTTCATCTGCCTGTCATCAGTCCAGTTCAGTCACTCAATCATGTCCGACTCTTTGTGATTCCACGGGCTGCAGAACACCAGGCTTCCCTGTCCATCATGAACTCCTGGAGCTTACTCAAACTCATGTCCATCGAGTTGGTGATGCCATCCAACCACCTCATCTTCTGTCACCCCCTTCTCCTCCTGCCTTCAATCCTTCCCAGCATTAGGGTCTTTTCCAATGAGTCAGTTCTTCATATCAGGTGGCCAAAGTATCGCCTGGCATGTACTTAGATAAATAGGTAACCTCTATGAGTCTTGAGTTCCTCATCCAAAATACGAAGCTTTAACATCCAACTCAAATAATTTGTCATGAGCTCTAAATCTAAACAACTATGATTGGTTTGGCTCGCAAGTTGCAGGCACTGAATTATCAGTGAGTATGAGTCTCCTGATGAGGATGAAAGAGGAGAGTGATAAAGCTGGTTTGAAACTCAACATTCAAAAGACTAACATCATGGCAGCTGGTCCCATCATTTCATGGCAAATAGAAGAGGAAAAGTGGAAGCAGTGACAGATTTTATTTTCTTGGGCTCTAAAACCACTGGATGGTGACTGCAGCCATGAAATTAAAAGATGCATGCTCCCTGGAAGGAAAACTATGGCAAACCTAGACAGTGTATTAAACAGCAGAGACATCACTTTGCCAACAAAGGTCTGTATAGTGAAAGTTACAGTTTTTCCAGTAGTCATTATGGATGTGAGAGTTGGACCATAAAGAAGGCTGAGTGCCAAAGAATTTATGCTTTTGAATAGTGGTGTTGGAGAAGGCTCTTGAGAGTCCTCTGCACTGCAAGATCAAACCAATCAGTCCTAAAGGAAATCAACCCTGAATATTCACTGGAAGGACCCTGATGCTGGGAAAGATTGAGGGCAAGAGGAGAAGAGGGTGACAGAAGATGAACTGGTTGGATGGCATCACTGACTCAATGGACATGATCTGAGCAAAGTCCGGGGGATAGCGTAGGATAGGGAAGCCTGGCATGCTGCAGACCACGGCGTCACAAAGAGCTGGACACGACCTAGTAACTGAACATCAGAGTTAATCGCCTTAAACTACACATTGCTTTTACCACTGATGAACAATTTCTTCTTTCTGCCTTTTATTTTTTTTTCATCCGGTATTTGTTTATCCATCTCCCTTAAGAACCAGGACTCTTGGACCCATGTCAGCATCCCCCATGGTACCCAACCAAATGCACGGAAAAGAAGATGGTGAGGAGAAACAGGATGTAGAGGAGGGATGAGCCCGATCTCCTGATACGAGACAAGGTGGGGGGCGCGGGGCGGAGCCCAGGGAGGAGAGCTGGGGCCCAAGGCTCCAGAGACACTGGCTGCGTCACCAGTATCCTGGGGGTCCTGCCTCGGGATGAAATGTTGGGCTCTAGTCTCCCATGGGAACGCTAATTAGCTGGGTGACTTTAATCAAGTTGGTTTGCCTCTCTGGGCCTCAGCATCCTTGCCTATGGAATGAAGGAAATGCGCTAAACCCAAGGATCTCTTCCAACCCTGGATTCCATGCCTTTTTGTTCCACCTCCAGACACAATACTGTCACACTAAGCTTGCAGTGATCACAGGGTGAGGTCTCTGCCTGGCTCCTCCATCAAACCTTGAGCTCCTCCAAGAGAAGTACCGCACACTGGATTTTGTCAGCTGCGGCCGCCTTTTCACTTCCCCCTGGACCTGGCATTATTTGCTTAAAGAACAAATGAATGACCTGAAGGAGTGAGGCGTTCTGACAGCCCACGAGCAGAAGTCTGGGCTCGGACAGAGCTGATGGAACAGCAACGTGAGCGCTTCTGCTACGAGTGGGTTTGAACAGACTGCTGGTCTGTCCCAGGGTTCGGGGACAGTCCCAGTTTTCACTTGTCCTGGTGTAATTATTAGAACATTTCCTTTCAGCTTTACAAATATCCCCATTGGATGATAAAGGTAATGGTCACCTTGGAAATGAGGGAACCCAGGGTCCGTGATACTGACCATGTGCCAGTTGTATTGACCAGCTCTTTTAGTACATGTTCTTGGTCAATCTACCTCAAAACTCTCAATATAGCAGTTATTATGCCCATTTCACAGATAAAAACATTGAGGTTCAGCAAGTTTGTGTAAAGGCTGAAAACCTCAGAGCAACCAATAGGTAGTGGCTAAATTCCCCTCCTGGACCACCAGGGGTCAAAGTTCTGCTCTTTCTATTCTGCCACGTGGTTGGATCACAGGGGTCAATGGGGAGAAGGAAGGGTCACGGTCCTCTAAACTCACAGTGAGATCTCTCCCCCACTGATCTCTCCTGCTACATTCCCTCAACTCCTAATTTTTCTTTGCTGGATCCTCTCCACTCTAGGGTGGCCGCGGTGTCCATTTTAATGGGGTGGGCATGTCTCTCCATGTTCCATCCCTCTTCCCCTTCTAACTCCAGAAACTAAGTCTGCAAGAGAAGAACTGTGCTAGCAACTCAGACAGAAGGAATCACAGACTCCTTGAGCATGACACATCAGGAGTCAGTCTTCATAGTGCAAGGGAGGGTGCATCCAGATGAAGGCTTCTCCCCAGACACTATGGGGATGGAGAAGGATGTGGACTTTTTGAGTCCCTCTGCCTCGGTGTGAGTCCTGATCAGCCATCTCCAACTACTTGACATGGAGCTAATAATTTAACCCCCGACAGAGTCTGCTTCTTCATCTGAGCAGTCGTCACGTCACAAGAAGACCTCTTTTTAACCAGTTGCTGGCTGGGAGTGGCACAGTGCAGGCTAGACCTTGGGATCTTCAGACCCCACCTCTCATAGACGGGGATTCCCAGGGGGCGCTAGTGGTAAAGAACCCGCCTGCCAAAGCAAGTGGATGTAAGAGACACGGGTTCGATCCCTGGGTCAGGAAGATCCCCTGGAAGAGGGCATGGCAAACCCACTTCACTCTTCTTGCCTGCAGAATCCCATGGACAGAGGAGCCTGAGGGGCTACACCCCATAGCATCGCAAAGAGACAGACACGACTGAAGCAACTGAGCATGCGCGCACGCGCCCCATAGACAGATCCCCCACACAAACTCCTCTTCCGTCTCTGTAGCCTCCAGTGCGTCCTCTGGATGGAACCTGGGGACCTCCCCCCGTTCTCTGCCCTCCCATTCTCCCCACCACCCCTCATTTCACCCTCTCTCATTCTGAGTTCACAGCAACAGCCTCTGCTTTGCCCCGTTCCCTTCCATCCACCAATTTTTCTCCACTCTCATTCCAGATGGATTTCTTTTAAAGTGCAAATCTATTCATGTCCCTTGACTACTTAAAATTCTTCAATCGTTTCCTCTCGGCCTCAGAAACAGCTCAAACTCCTCGGAGAGAATCACGCGGCCGGGGAGCCGGCCTGTCCTCACCCCGTGATTTCCTGGTCTCTGGCCAGTGAGCACTTTGCTGTCCCATGCGGGGGCCACACACGCTCAGCCTCAGGATTCTCATGATGCTTTTCTCTGCTCCGAGAGTGGTCCTCTCCCCTGCCCATCCTCTACCCCACCCCACCCCCGACTCACTCCTATCTAGTTCATTCTGTCGAGTCATTTAAACTGTAGCCTGAACCTTACTTTCACACCACATGCCAACCTAGGTCACCCCTTACAGATGTCGAAACCCCTTGTATTCCTGCCCTACTAAAATTCAATCTACTTGGAATGACTGATTGACCACCAGCCTGGAAGCTGTGTGGCAGAAGGGACCATGTCTGACTCTGTGTGTGTGTGTGTGTGTGTGTGTGTGTGTGTGTGTGCATGAGCACACTAAGTCGCTTCACTCGTATCTGACTCCGTGTGACTCTATGGACTGTAGCCCGCCAGGCTCCTCTGTCCATGGGATTTCCCAGGCAAGAATACTGGAGTGAATTGCCGTGCCCTCCTGCAGGAAATCTTCCCGACCCAGGAATCGAATCCACATCTCTTATGCCTCCTGATTTGGCAGAAGGTTCTTTACCACTAGTGCCTCCCAGGAAGCTTACATCTTGCTTTGCATCTCCCTAAATTCCTGCACAGTGAGGCGCCACAGGCAAGGCAAGAACTCCATTTAATCACTCACCGCCTCATCTGTTCTCCATCCGTGCTCTCCGCTGTGGTGGAACGGGCACTTCTCCCCTCTTCCCATCATCTTTTCTCTGCTACCCCAGCAACTAAGCCTGTGAGAGAGGACTGTGCTTTGTAGCTCAGAGAAGAGAAAGACTCACAAACTCTTCGAAGGTGCTGCACAGAGGAGCTGACTCTCACAGGGCAAGAGGTGAAATGCTGGGACTTCCCTGGTAGTCCCGTGGTTAAGACTGTGCGCTTCCACTGCAGGGGCACGTGGGTTCAATTCCATGGCCAAAAATTAAAAAATAAGATTTTAAAAATTTGTGTCAATAAAAAAAAGAGCAGCCCCCTTGCTCTGAAGCCAGGCTTTGGTGAGGACCTCTGCCCTCTCCCTTGTTCTCAGGGCAGGATATGAAGCCCCTCAGTCTGTCCCCCAGCCATTCCCATCAGTGGGACCGGATGGAGCAGAGACTGAGAACACAAATTCAAAGCAAGATCCTGGGAGAAGGAAGAGGCTGAAAGAAAGATGCAACAGGATGAAAATGGCCAACGGGGTATGTGGGAGAAGAGGGAAGAAAAAGGAAGACACTCTGGGTGGGTCCTGAGAGACTAAGACTGACATTTCCCACCCATAATTGGACTAGAGAAGCTGTCTCCAAAGATTGTTCCAAACCATCCCATGGATTCCAGAGGATTTGGAACACGTGTATTCCTTCAGCCTGCAGTAGAAGACCGATCCAGTGTTTGCCTGAATTCCGTGGATAAACTTCAGAAGAGGCATGCCTTATATCCATCCCCCATGCAAATGACTGACCTAAATTCCCATAATGTCAGAGCCCTGGGGCCTGGTTATCTGAGAGACAGAACCAGACAATGTATCCAAAAGCCTAATGACCCCTCCAATTAAGCCATTATGGATTCAAATTTCCCATATCAATTCTCCCCAGAGTTTATCCTCTTAGAATGAAAGTGATGTTAAATATGCCCGGATGATCCTCAGTGGTCTGGGTTAAATATGCAAGACCCAAAACTTTATCTAAACTAAGAGCACGAGAACCTAAAGGAGGCCAGATATATTCCAAGGACAGTGTCCTGACCTAATTTCAAAAGGCAAAGCAGTCAGCTATAACTCAGAACAAACAAAGAACCACACAATCTTCAACCATATTAAGGGAGGAGGGTGCCTCAGCTACGATGATACACGAGGCTTCACTAGCTTTTTAAAAAATGAAGCCAGTTGCAAAATGAGAATCTACCATTTGATTACAAGTATGTTAAGAAATAAAGAACACCCCAGGTGGTGTAGTGGTAAAGAAACTGCCAGCCAAAGCAGGAGATGTGAGTTTGATCCCTGGGTCAGGAAGATCCCCTGGAGAAGGGAATGGCTACCTACTCCAGTATTCTTGCCTGGAGAATCCCATGGACGCAGAAGCCTGGTGGGCTACAGTCCACGGGGCTGCAAAGAGTTGGACATGACTAGACAACTGAGCATACGTGCATAAAAGTAAATAGTTCTTAGATTTCACCAAGATTCTGGCATCTTAAACAACAGTTATTTTTCTCTATCCCTTGCAACTTTTTATGTGTGTGTTTTATTTTTACCTAGAGAAAGAGGGTGGAGGGAGACAGAGAAAGAAAGAAAAAGAGGTATTTAAACATCCTAAGCGACATTAAAGAGGAAGGGATCAACAAGAAACATATAACCCATATAAAGAGCCTAAGAATGTGTTCTGAAAGGGAAGCCTTCATCTTTGAGCCAAGATGAAGGTCGCCCGGTGAGTCCTATGGAGCCCTTCTCGGAATAAAGTTCTTAAATACATAAAGTAAAATGCATATGCGTACGAAAGAAACCAATTCTATAAAAATGCAGCTGCCAACACATTAAAAACCACAAATTTGAGATTAAGTAACGCCTGTGCTTCTTTGTGGAAGCCTTAAATAATAAATGGCGCACCTGATTGAAGTAGCAAATCAGCATACATGATGCCGCAGGCTCTCTGCCATGGTTGTAACAGAACATGAGAGCGTCTCTGGTGACAAAGGCACGGGGGTCGCTAACACTGCTGTGGTTTGTTACTCACACATGCTGTTAAAAGACACCCGAAATTTCAGGTAGAAATAGTGGAAGTGATGAAGTTCTCTTCCATCCACACTTATGGACTGAGGTTAGAATTTCTGCTTCAGAATCTGTAGAGAGATCACCCTTTAGGACAGTGTCTGGGAGAACCGACTTGTGTTATGTGCCTACCATGTACGATGCACTGGTCCATACAAAATTCCATATTCCCCATAATCCCATTTTCCCTTTTACCTTAGCTAGAGGAGAAGGGGATCACAGAGGTGAGATGGTGGGATGGCATCACCAACTCCATGAACATGAGCAAACTCCAGGAGATGGTGAAGGACAGGGAAGCCTGGCGTGCTGCAGTCCATGGGATCAAAAAGAGTCAGACATGACTTAGTGACTGAACTGCAACTAACTAGAGGGCATTGAGAGGGAAAGTTTTGAAAAATAGGCTCCTCTGCTATATTGTGGCAATATTTAACAGGCAGAGAATAACCGGCTGAAAGTCTTATCCTTTATTAAGGTTAAATTCTACTGAACAACTCACTCCTGAATTCCTGGAGTTGACTCCCATTGGAATCCAAAAGTTGCGAACAAGAATTCCAAGCTTTTGGACTTTCTTCAAACTTGAAGTATCTGTGAGTTAAAAGGTAGAGACAACAAACAGATGTCTGGCACACAGAGTCAGGGCAGATAGCATGGCGAAGCTGCCCTCAGCAAACCCACGGTGGGAGGAGCCAGCAAGGCTGATGGATAGAACAGGATGGAGGGAAGAGAATCAGGGCCTTGGATTCTGAGACCTGGGTGAAGAACAGGGCGGGTGATGGAAGATTTAGGGAGAGTGTTCTGTTGTCTTTTGTTTCATTTACATTTGCAGCTGATTGCTTGACTGTTAATTTGCAGGAGATGCTTTGAGCAGAGAAGAAGGACTCCCAAGGAGAAGAGGACTTCATAAGCCTTGACCCTCTGCCCATCAGTGAGGTGCCAGAGCGTGGGATCGCTCATCTTCCCCTGGGAGCTCTATTCCTGCAGCAGAAAATCGCACATGCAGCAGGCTGAGTTTACAACAGGCTGAGTTGAGCCTCTGTGGGTAGATTCTGGATTCTCTTATTCGAGCCTTTTCCCTGAGTCATGTTAAGATATTTAAGAAAGACTTCAGCTTTTGAAATGTCTTCAATCTGAAAGCAAATGTCTTAATTGCAGGGTCAGAGAAAACCAAAGATTCTGCACCCATCCCCACCAAAAAAGACTAAATCAAACATGCAAATTCCATTAAAATAAACAAACAAAACAAGCAACTGGTTAGGGAGGGTTGTGACGACAGATGAAAGCTCGTCATCTCACTGTTTTGTTTATTTGCTTATTTATGTGGACATCTTGGTGCAAGACAGGTTTTGAGGAAGAATCTGTGCATCTGCAGGGGAATCTCGCACAGGACATGAACATAGAGTAGGGGGCTCAACAAATAGTTGCTGAATCCCAGTGGATTTTCCTTAGAGTGAACTCTCTCCCTCTGACCCTGCTCTAACGCATCCTGCATTTTTTAGTTCACTGCGCATGCTTAGCTTGAGGTTACAGAGAGAACAAGGTCAGGGTTAATTAGGAACAGACAACATTCCCATAGTGACAGGAGTCAGGACTTCTAAGGACAAATCCTTAGTGCTCATTATTCCAGAGCTCTTATTCCATGAAAGAGGGAACAGGAGCCTCTGGGGAAACGCTAGGACTTGCCCACTGGCTTGGAGAAAGCGGGGAGGGATTTAACCCATGAAGTCACGCAGGTTTCCTTGGGCACTTTAGATCCGTTCCAAAGCGTAGAATATTGACGTGGATCCTAAGACAGGAGCAAATTGGGAAACGATGCTGTAACTGCAGTTTCCTCTCAGACTCCATGAGTCTTCTCTCCAGTTCAGCGTTTCTTCTCCCTCCTTCTCGCCCCTGGTTTGGCAGCAAGAGAGCATCTGAGACAGTGACAGGAATGATCTCCTTGGCAATTAGCAGGGGATTTCCCCCTGGAAGGGGCTGGGACCACGCTGCAAAGATGCAGGTTCCATCCTGTCGAGATTGCCTACGGAGCAGTAGGATGCAGGAAGGCACGAGTCCAGGGAGGCAAAGCTAGCGATTTGTCTGTCTCAGGAGGCCCCACGTGCACGTGCAAAGTCAGATCCAAAGACGAAGGGGCCGGGAAGAGAGAGGGGCCATCCCAGCCTGGGCAGAGGGGAGGGGGAACCAAGGAGCAACTTCTGCCTGTGGGAATCATAGTAGCCCCCAGGCCAGGCAAGGGGACTTCAGGAACCTACGGGAAGATGCAGACACGGCCACCAACAGCGCCTCCGCAGCCATCAGTTTTAATCCTACAAGGACAATAGCTGTCATGAGTTGTGTTCCCAGAGCTTGGGAAAGGGTGGGAAAGCACGCAGACTTGGGGAGTTGGAGGGAGGGGTGGTCCCAGTAGCAGCTCTGCCCTGAATCAGTCCAGTAACCCACAGGGCAGGATGAAGCTGCAGAGGTAGTAAGCTGTTGCATTGGTTGAGTGACTGGACTTCCTCCTGAGGGCGGTGGAGACTCAGGGCAGGTTCAAAGCATGGGAGTCCGTGGTTTGAGGTGCTTTCTCTGAAGGCTATGTGGATAGTATGTTAGGACAGTGATTCCCCAAGAACAGCCGGCAGTACCTGAGAACCTGTTAGAAATGCAGATTGTCAAGCTCAGTGAATCAGAATCAGGCAGGGACCTAGCACCTCTGTTTTAATGATGTGGGAAGCGCTAGATTAGACACTGCTCTCATTGGCTGGAACACCCAACAGGATACTGCTGCAGGGGCCCTGGAGAGTGCTGAGGGGACCTGAAGGTGGGTAGTGGTGGTCTTTGCCAGGGAAAGGTGTAGGTAGCATTAAGAGGCCAGAAGAACAAGTCCTGGTGACAAGGGACTGAGGACAGAAGAGGCACAGGAAATTCACAGGCTGTTTGGTTCCTAAACTGTTGCGAGAAGGTGCCATTTGCTTCAGGCGAGAAGGAATAAAAGCAGGTTTGCTTAAGTCAGTGGTGGGGGGGGGGTCCCCATTCCTTCCTTCCATCCCCCATCTTCCCAGGCCCTCATTCAGTTTCATCCCTGAGTCATTCTAGATGACCTCGGAGGAGCAAAGCCAGGAGACATCAGTGTCCTAGCGTGTAGTCCTCCCATGCAGGCTGCAATCAGTGGACCCTCAGGAGACAAGTCTGCCCTGGAGATCAGCCTTTGGGAATCACCACAGAGTGTGGTGTTGACAAGACCAAGCCCTGGAGCTGCCTACCTGGACTCACCATTTCCAGTCCACCATTTATTAGCAGTGTGACCTCAGGCAAGTTTCTCAGCCTCCATTTCTGCATCTGTGAAATGGGGGTGGTGAGACCAGGATGCACATTTTAATTTTAGGATTGTTAGGAGGACAAAATGAGTTAGTGAGGGTACAACATTTAAGACAGTTCGTGCAAGGCGATGTCAGTGTCAATCACTCAACACTATTATCATTGAGGGTATTGCTTTTATTATTCTTGGAAGTGGGAGATTTGAAGAAAGCAGGTCCTCCAGGATGAGAAGACTGAAGGGACCCTTTCCTCTGATTCTATTTCAGCAGCATCCACTCAGTCCTGACTCCTGGGGCCACACACCTCTACCCTCCTCCATCTAACCTGCTTCTTTGTTTTCAGCTTCCTCCCCGCAAGCGTAGCCCTTCTCAACTGGAATCGCTGAAACCATCCAAGGTCTCAGAACATATTCAGTGGATGGCTCAGCTTAAAGACAAATTTTTAGGAGGAGAAAATGATCTTTAATAGGCATGCATGTTGATCACCTATGGGGCCAGCAGACCTGGGAGACAGGAGTCCTCCGAGCCTTCCGGCTGGTGGGTAAAGCATAGTCCTTTAAACAGATCATATCAATACAGAGTGAGAAGAGCTAGGAGGGGGCACAGGGCAGCAAGAGGCCTCAAAGGAAAGTTTTATCTCCAGCTAGAGATCTCCATCACAACCCACTGATCATTTTGTGTTCCCACACTGGAATTAACAGAGCATCACAGCTCTGCCAAGGCCTTCCCAGGTGGCCCAGTGGTAAAGAATCCACCTGCAATGCAGGAGACCCAGGTTTGATCCCTGGATAGGGAAGATCCCCTGGAGGAGGAAATGGCAACCCCGCTCCAGTATTCTTGTCTGGGAAATTCCATGGACAGAGGAGGCTTGCCGGCTACAGTCCATGGGGGTCACAAAGAGTCTCACAAAACTGAGCACACAGCACACACACACAAGAACTCTGCTTTTGGAAAAGGAAATGCTGAGAAAGTACAAACTCATCTTTTCCAAATGTCCCATCTTTTCTACTCTGGGTTTTGGAAGCAGGGCTCCTTGGCAGGAGCAGAGAGAGCACCATGTAAGCTTTGAGTGGGCAGCTTTCCTGGAGCATCACAGGAAACAGAAAACATCCCCAGATGTGGGGCAGAACCAAAGCTGCCGCCTCCAGCCGCTGGGACTGATCACGCTCCCAGCTTCAACCAAGGTCAGGTGGAGAGATGGATGGACTAAAATATAATCCCAGAATGGGCTCTGAGAACTAAATAGAAAGACAGAGGCCCAGAGGCACAGACAGAACTCTCCAGGGATGAAAAGGTTATGGAGGAAGGAGAAGAAACACAGAGAGGAAGCGATAAAAGGATTCTCAGATAAGGAAACTTCCAAGGACAAAGGGCCTAAGAGATTGGCAAATGATGGAGAGAGCTCATAACTTCTCTTCCTCTGGTCCACAGGAGCAGAGAGAGCTGCTGATGAAAACTGGTACAGAGCTCAGAGAAGTGTTGGGAGAAGACAGTGTATCCGATGACCCAGCCCCAGGCTTGAAATTGGCTGATGGTTCTCCCAGCACAGCAGAGGTGAGCGACCCACTGATTAGGGAAGAATGTGTTCTGTCATCCCTGCAGGGCAAATGGCTTTTTTTTTTTTTTTTCCTTTTTCTTTTTCTAAACCCTGAGAAAGGATCCCTTCTTCCCGCAGGTCCAGTCATCCTCAGAAGTCTCATGGGCAACACATGAGACGCATCTTGGCAAACCAGAGTCCTCGACAGCAACTCGTCACAGCACAGGCTCTTTATGTGGGAGAAATAATGAAACACCTTATTAGTGAAACAGAAGGCAATGTGCAAAAGGACTGGTGGAAAATGGAGGGAAATTGCTTCCTTCTGGACCCAACTCACAAGCATAAGCCCTTTCCAAATTGGGTGGGTTTTTTTTTTTTTTTTTTTGGCTGTCCTTTTTGTTTCTGTTTAAAGTTTAATATATCAGATCATTGTTGCATTTCAAAAGGAATATATATATAATATTAATATGAGGATATTAACAAAGAGATATAGGATATGAACATAGAGTAACTGTGAATATGGGCTTCCCTGATGGTTCAAGTAGTAAAGAATCTGCCTGCAATGCAGAAGACATAGGAGATGAGGCTTCTGTCCCTGGCTTGGGAAGGTTCCCTGGAGAAAGAAATAGCAACCCACTCCAGCATTCTTGCCTGGAAAATCCCATGGACAGAGGAACCGGGCGGGCTATAGTCCATGGGGTCGCAAAGAGTGGGACACAACTGAGCATTCATGCACAGTGACTGTATCCTCAGATCATCAAAAGAGACACACCTCCCTCACTTCATTTATCCTAAAAATAAAGTTTACTTTTAATTTTAAAAAGTCATAGAAGCACACTATTAGGAAAAAATTACTGAAGAAAAGAATGGAACCAGCCAGTCCACAATAAAAAAAAAGAATTACTTTTATCCTATAAATCTTCCTAGTCTTTTCATCCCTATATACACGCTCTTCCATTGTTAATTGCTTTTTCCTGAAAAAATAAGCAATCATAGTAGCTACTTGGATTTTTTTAAGGATATAGTGGAGTGACAGTCACTCTGTTGTGTCTGACTCTTTGCACCCCCATGGACTGTAACCCGCCAATCTCCTCTATCCACGGAATTCTCCAGGCCATAGTACTGGAGTGGGTAGATGTCCCCTTCTCCAGGGGATCTTCTCAACCCAGGAATCAAACCCAGGTCTCCTGCATTGCAGGCGGATTCTTTACTAGCTGAGCCACCAGGGAAGGATATACTGGATATAAGCTATTCTGGCTGCCCAGCATCTATTTCACCCTCTTCTGTTAACTGTGCCATATTATCTTTGGGGTATGATTTCCCATTGAATATGTCTTATAGGAATGCCACTTGGAATGTCCTGTGCTCCCCTAACCATGGGGGAGGGAATCTGATGAACTTAGGCCAGTTGAACGCTCCTTTGCTGAAATTTGCACCTTGAATAAAGAGAGACAGAGAAGGAAGGAGAGAGGGAGGGAGGGAGCGAGGGAAGGAGAGAAAGAGGAAGGAAAAAGGAAAGAAAAAGACAAGGAAAAACAAAGAAAGAGAAAGGAAGGAAGGGTTAAAGCTCATACATCCCAGTGCAACTGCCAAATAAGACAGCTGCCCTGTTCCTGCCACCTCTACACCCCCACTCTCCTTCATAAATGCCTTGACTTCTGAGCCCACTTTTCTGAACTGATAGTCAATGCTATGAACTTTTCCATGCCCTTTCAGCAAATTTCATTTTTGCTTAAGGCAAGAAGAGTCCTTTTCTGCTACTTGTAACCAAAGGATCCAGAGTGAAAATATGGCTAAAACGCAGCATAGGGACAGGACACAGCAGGGGAAAATCTGCCAGCCACTTTGGCACCACTCACCAAGCACTGCCACCTACCTTCAGTCAAGTTCTTTTGATTTAGAAGAATCAGTGCTGTTACGTCAAGATGCTAAGGTGGTAGACTGGTTGCTTTAAAGACTTTACTTTTCAACCTCAACATGTAAACAGGTTCTTGAAAATGTGAAATTTTAGCACTTCTACAAAAAAGATAGAGTCTATCCCTCCACCCTTGAAACTAGGCTGGTGACTTGCTTGGGCTAATGCAGCAGAAATCAAGACGTGCCCCTTGGACACCAAGAGGACTTGGGTGCTTCCACTTGCTCTTTTGGATCCCAGCTGGCTTCAGGAGAATGAGGTGGGGTGCTCTGCTTGACTGAAGAGTCAGACAAGAGATAGCCTGCCTGAGGCCACACTGGACTGGAGTTCCCAGATGACCCACCAACTGACCCTCCTGCTGACTGCAGGTCCACGAGCTAGTCCAGCCAAGATCAGCCAAGCCCATCCCAGAGCAGCAGGACTACTCAGGTGGTTTGTCAACTTCTGAGTGCGATAAATGCTATTTTGGAGAGGGTGAGGTGTATGGAAAGAGTAACATGGAAACTTACATTACCATATGTAAAATAGATAACCAATGAGAATTTGTAGTATGGCTCAGGAAACTCAAACAAGGGCTCTGCCTCAATCTAGATGGCTGGAATGGGGCAGGAGGGAGGTTCAAAAGGGAGGGGATATGTGTATACCTATGGCTGATTCGTGTCAAGGTTTGACAGAAAACAACAAAATTCTGTAAAGCAATTATCCTTCAATTAAAAAAAAATTAAAAAGAAAAAATGCTATTTGTAAAAAAACAAAGCATAGGGATAATAGGGGCTCTTACATATTCAGTTCAGTCACTCAGTCATGTCTGACTCTTTGCGATCCCATGAATCGCAGCACACCAGGCCTCCCTCTCCATCACCAACTCCCAGAGTTCACTCAGACTCACGTCCATCAAGTCCGTGATGCCATCCAGCCATCTCATCCTCTATTGTCCCCTTCTCCTCCTGCTTCCAATCCCTCACAGCAACAGGGTCTTTTCCAGTGAGCCAACTCTTCGCATGAGGTGGCCAAAGTACTGGAGTTTCAGCTTTAGCATCATGCCTTCCAAAGAACACCCAAGACTGTTAGAATGGATCTGAACTAAATATAAGGAAATACATTCTGAAAATATCATTCAATTACTTGTGGGAAAAATACCATCAGTTGAGACTCCCAGAAATGCCATAAAACACAGAGTAGTCCAAATATCTCAACTGCTTTAGCAGCTTGATAAGAACATGAGCCCTGGGGTCAGAGGACCTCACCCTGCCATGCAATAACCATGTGACATTAAGCAAGTGTGTCTCTGTTTCCTCACCTACAAGAAGATGAAAACAGTAGGATCAACCTCAAGAGGTAAATGACAAAGCAGTTATAAAGGTTTAAAGAGATATAACCCAGTGTAACGTTAGCCATTATAAACAGTACTCTTCCATGGCTGTCTGCTGTTCAGAATCAGGAGGTTTGAAAAGAGTCAGTCTTTTTTCATTCATTTTGATCAATTTTGCTTTCTAATGGGAATAGTGAAAGTGAAAGTGAAGTCGCTCAGTCATGTCCAACTCTTTGGGACCCCATGGACTGTAGCCTATCAGGCTCCTCACTCCATGGGATTCTCCAGGCAAGAGTACTGGACTGCATTGCCATTTCCTTCTCCAGGGGATCTTCCCGACCCAGGGATCGAACCCTGTTCTCCCACATTGCAGGCAGATGCTTTAACCTCTGAGCCACCAGGGAAGCCCAATGGGGATAGTAGCTTTCACTTAATGTATACTGATCTAGTCAGAGTTAATTGTATCATACTGTTATATTTTCTATTTCTTTTAAATTCCTGCCTCAGTTTGGATATATTAAGTGTTCAATTTCTTCCTTTGTTAAATATATATTTATATATGTACAATAGATAAATATTCTAAGTGTGCATAATTTAAATATATTATTTATAATATATATTTTCTACTTATGTACATACCATCATTCTTTCAGTGGTTATTCTGAAGACTATCACACACATTCACTGGATCATGGAGAAAGCAAAGGAGTTCCAGAAAAACATCTACTTCAGCTTCATTGACTATACTAAAGCCTTTTACTGGGTGGATCACAACAAACTATAGAAAACTCTTAAAGAGGTGGGAATACCAGACCACCTTATCTGTCTCCTGAGAAACCAGTATGCGGGTCAAGAAGCAACAGTTAGAACCAGACATGGAATAACTGACTGGCTCAAAACTGGTCAAGGAGTATGTCAAGGTTGTATATTGTCACTCTGCTTACTTAACTTATATTCAAAGTATATAAGTTACATCACACAAAATGCCAGGCTGGATGAATCACAAGCTGGAATCAAGATGGCCAGGAGAAATATCAACAACCTCAGCTATGCAGATGATACCACTCTAATGGCAGAAAGTGAAGAGGAACTAAAGAACCTCTTGGTGACAATGAAAGAAGAGATTGAAAAAACTGACTTAAAATTTAGCATTCAAAAACTGAAATCACAGCATACAGTCCTATCACTTCAGTGCAAATAGAAGGGGGAAATGTGAAAGCAGTGATAGATTTTGCTTTCATGGGCTCCAAAATCACTATGGACAGTGACTTCAGTCAGCTGCTTGCAAGAAAAACTATGACAAACTTAGACAGTGTATTAAGAAGCAGAGACACAACTTTGCTGGCAAAGGTCCATATAGTCAAAGTTATGGTTTTTCCAGTAGTCATGTATAGATGTAAGAGTTGGACCATAAAGAAGGCTGAGTGTCAAAGAACTGATGCTTCTGAACTCTGATGCTGGAAAACACTCTCAAGAGTCCCTTGGACAGCAAGGAGATCAAACCAGTCAATCCGAAAGGAAATCAACCCTGAATATTCATTGGAAGGATTGATGTTGAAGTTGAAGCTCCAAAACTGGCTGCCTGATGTGAAGAGTGATTCAATAGAAAAGACTCTGATACTGGGGAAGATTGAGGGCAGGAGGAGAAAGGGACAACAAAGGATGAGTTGGATGGCATCACCAACTCAATGGACATGAGTTTGAGCTAATGCCAAGAAGTTTATAGAGAAGGACAAGGAAGCCTAGAGTGCTGCAGTCCATGGGTTACAAAGAGTTGAACAGGACTTAGTGACTGAACAACAATATTAACAAAATAGACTCATCTCCCCAAGAGATAAATTTTGCCTTTAACATATGGTAGAATTTAAAAGGTCTTCTCTTACGGAGGATAAACAAGTTTGATTACCAAAAGAGAGGGTGGTGGGGCAGGGAGGGATAAATTAGAAGTCTGGCAGATACTAACACTGTTCAGAAACTGAATCACTTTGTTGTACACCAGAAACTCACGTGACATTATAAATCAACAATATTTCAATAAAATACGTACATACATACAAGATCTTCTCAGACACAGGAGTTCCATGATTCTGCGGTTTTACTCAAATGACTAAAAGGTTAAAAGACAAGGAACACAAACCTCACTACCACCCTTTAGGGTCATGTATGGGAGGGTTACGTTTCACAAACTGTATGGATCAAAGCTTTCTAGAATATAGTGATGACTGCTGTGCGTTTGCAAATCTCCTTTCTTCGTGCATTTGTACAAACCTGAATGTACTCTCGTCCATGTTCAATAAACAGGAGCTTCACATCCAAAGGAAGCACAAAGCAGTGACAGAGGATGAAACAGAGTAAAAATGATCTGGAGGGAAAAATACAGGCAATGATCTAGAGCCCAAGGAAGTAAAATGTCCACTCCAAAAAAAAGAAGGGCCCCCAAATACTCCCCCACCCCTCTTCCTCCCAGTTTGGTGCTTGGGGAGAGCCATGCAGGCACCAGCAGATCCTGGTTGCTCTGGGTGTTCCTGCTGAGGAGCAGGGAGGTGAAGGTACCAAGACAGATGCTTGAGTAAGTGTAGGTGAGCTTGACGTCAAGTTTATGAGCCAAATGGCGCTTGCCGAGTTCCACCTCTCCAAATCCCATCCAGAAAGGACCCATGAACTCAAGCCACGCCCCGCTTTGAAGGCTCTCCTGGCCCCTTTGATCACAGTCATCTTTTCTCCCTCTAATGAGAATGAAAGACTTTTGGAGGCTAAGCCTGGGCTGTCCTGTGAGACGCTGTGACTCAGGCTTCATCTTTGACACACCACAGCTCTGCAAAGGCCACAAGAGGGTCTTCTCTGTGTGCTCAGCTGCGCCCCCTGGCCCCAACCCCAGGCTTGGAGCAGCCAGTGTACAGCAGGCTCCGGAGGGGCTGCAGTTAAAGACTGGACTCCCCCGGCTGGTCACACTCCCCTCACACGTGCATTCCAAGCTGGCTCCTGCATTCCCAAGTCTCTCTCTTCCAGGCTTTGGGCAGAGGTCTTCAGACACCTCTGCCAAAACCTCCGTATGGCAGGGGGAAAGGAAACCTTGGAGACAAGTTTTTCCACTGTGAGTACCCAGTGTTTTTCCACTTTTAGCTCTCCTCGCCCTCCTCACTCTCCTCCTCCACCCCAGGTCCATAAAACTGCTGGAGCCTTTTACTCAAAGCTCACTCAACTACCAGATGCCCCCCACATCTGTGCTGATCTGCCAGACCCTCCATCAGGACCCACTGCAAGGTGGGAGGATGGGGGAGGGTCTTCGCCTCCTCTGGCTCAGCCTCTCCCTTATGCAACCAGCGCACGCTCCCCTGTGCTTCATTCCGGCTCCTTGATGCTTTAGTCTGCAGCTCCTATACCCAGCAGCTCAGCACGCTCTGCAGCTCTGCTGAGCTCCTAACATAAATAAATGAATAAAATAATTACCCAGGATGAAATAAAATATCAAACAGAATTTCTGGTGTCATCTTAGAATCCAGGCTGAAGCCCCAGGCTGAGAACAATAGGTGATGAAGAAATCACACTCTACATCCCTGCAAACTCAAACAAAAGACGGGAGGACCGCCCAGTTGCCACGTCCTAAGAGGCAGCCAGACCAGGGTGTGGTCCTGTGACCACGGTCCACCTGCGTCCCCAGCCTGGAGAGAAGGAGTGGAGTTGCTGGGGGGCGGGCGAGGAGGGGGGGGCGCAGCGGGCATGAGGGACTCTGGTCCCAAGTGTTGCTATGGCACCAGAGCAGAGCGTGAAGACAGACTGCCTGGGGTAGACTTCCAGCATCCACAGCAGAGGCCAGAGGAAGGATCCAAAGGTGAGAGGCTGGCTGGAGCTGCCAGTGATGGAACAGCCAAGGAAGGGCCTGTCCTTCTGGAGTGTCACAGGCAAGACACTTGATGTTCGTTCCCAGGGGGACCAGAGCCACCTGGCCTTCCTCTTGAAAGGACCACTTAGCGGAGTGAGACCACCCTGGCAGACAAAGATGATGTGCGCTACAGCATCAGAGAAGGAGCTGCGGGGTCAGCATTCTCAGGGGCACACCTGGAGCAGAGGAGGGCAGAAGGGAGGCCTCCAGCAGGGAGTCTGGTCCAGAGGAGGAACCAGCAAGTATCCATCAGGGCAGAACCGAGAGCGGCACCAGCTCCCCAGAAAGGTCTTCTTACTCCTCTCATTCCTCCCAACCCTTCTCTTCAGCCTGACTCGGAGCAGGCGGTAGCGGTCCACTGGGGAGGTGAGGACTAGAAGGTCAAACCGCAGGATTCCTGCCTGCTTCTGGTTGATAGGGCCTTAGGCCGAGC
Source organism: Ovis aries (assembly GCF_016772045.2). NCBI lineage: Eukaryota > Metazoa > Chordata > Mammalia > Artiodactyla > Bovidae > Ovis > Ovis aries. The sequence continues at coordinate 113,412,299 of NC_056059.1, forward strand.
CCGAGCCTCGAAGGACAGAAAACGCCTAAAACTGGACGCAGAACTGAAATTTTGGCATTAAATTGGACTGGGCTATTTCTTACCTAAAAACTAGATGATTTTAAGACTCGAAACTTATCATAAAAGCCATAGAATCTGCTTGCAGAGTCTTCCTCAAGAAGCCTACCCAGGCAGGTTTGAAGTTGTGTAGGTGAAAAATAAAGCTGTTTTCTGATCTTATCTTATGCAGTATAGCCTTTTCCAAAGCCCGTTAGAGAAGTGAAAAAGAATCTGAGAGGGAGACAGTAGAGCTGGAATCTGCCCTGGGAACTGCCAACCAGCGAGGCTGAGGAGCACATGGAGCAGGGAAGGAGCCACCTCTGTGAAGAGGGGACGATTATCCCAGGCTGAGGGAGGGTTGTGTGCAAAGGCCCTGGGGCAGAACAGAGGAATCATGGAACCTCGGGCAGCACAGAGCACAGCAGTGATGTCGGAGTCAAACTCTGGGTGGTCCATGGTGAGAGTTTGGTTCAATTCCCAGGGCATTCAGAGTTCAAGCCACAAAATGACCTGGTCCAAACTTAGAAGCGTAACATTACTTTTTATATTGTTTGAGGAATAGACTGAGGGCAGGAGTATACACCCAGGCCTATAGGAAATCAACCCTGAATATTCATTGGGAGGACTTATGCCGAAGCTGAAGCTCCAATACTTTGGCCACTTGATGCGAAGAACTGACTCACTAGAAAAGACCCTGATGCTGGGAAAGACTGAAGGCAGGAGGAGAAGGGGATGACAGAGGATGAGATGTTTGGATGGCATCACCGACTCGATGGACATGAGTTTGGGCAAGCTCCAGGAGATGGAGAAGGGCAGGGAAGCCAGGTGTGCTGCAGTCCATGGGGTCACAAAGAGTCAGACACGACTGAGCAACTGAACAACAGCAACATTAGGACACAATGCGCTTTGTAGAAAAGGCCCAGCAAATTCTCAGCGGCTGCTTTTCTCAAGTTTACAGACTCTGAAGATCAGAGCGACTAGTGGTAGTACAGTAATCTACTGAAATGTAATGAACAACAGAAACAAAAATGGGAAAATATATGTCCGTGGTGGTCCAGTAGTTGAGATTTTACCTCCTAATGCAGGAGGTGTGAGTTTGATCCCTAGTCAGGGAGCCAAGATCCCATATACCTCGAGGTCAAAAAATTCAAAAACATAGACGCAGGACTTCCCTGGTGGTACAGTGGATAAGAATCTGCCTGCCAATGCAGGGGACGTGGGTTTAAACCCTAGTCCAGGAAGATCCCATATGCTGCAGGGCAACTAAACCTGAGTACCACAGCTACTAAGCCCAAGGGCTGCAACTACTGAAGACCATGTGTCTAGAGCCTGTGCTCCAAAAGAGAAGCCGCTGCGACAAGAAGCCCCCACACCACAACCAAGGGTCGCCCATATGGCCACAGCTAGAGACAGCCCATGCAAAGAAAGGAAGACCCATCGCAAGAAGACCCACCGCAATCAAAAAACAAACAAAAATCCTCCACTTAAAAAAAAAAAAAAAAACAAGAATCAATATCGTAACAAAGTCAATAAAGACTCTAAAACTGGTTCACATCAAAAAAAAAAAAAATCTTAAAAAAAAGGACTGTCTTGCCTGAAGAGCTGCCGTGTGATGAGTGCTGGCTATGTAATGGATTACACTCTCGTACATGGCCATCCTCTCTAAAGTGAAAGTCGCTCAGTCGTGTCCGACTCTTTGCGACCCCATGGACTATGCAGTCCATGGAATTCTCCAGGCAAGAATACTGGAGGTGGTAGCATCTCCCTTCATCAGGAGATCTTCCCAACCCAGGGATCGAATCCAGGTCTCCCACATTGCAGGTGGATTATTTACCAGCTAAGCCACAAGGGAAGGCCAAGAATCTTGGAGTGGGTAGCCTGTCCCTTCTCCAGCGGATCTTCCTGACCCAGAAATTGAACCAGGGTCTCCTGCATTGCAGGCGGATTCTTTACCAACTGAGCTACCAGGGAAGCCCTCAGAACTAGACGTTAGGTGCAACAGCTTTGTCATCTCTTCACCTTTTTCATACATGGTTTCCAATCTCTCCTTAAACATAATTTCAGCATGAGAATGCACTCTGGTTTTTCACGAGCTACTTAAGCCCACTTTAAAGATGTGTTTACACAACCTGCCGCAAAGGAAAGAACGCGATTTCTTTCTTAAATAAAAAGCGTTACCAATTAGCGAAAACAAATCTTGTGATGCTTCTTCTCACCAACAGTTACAGTGAATCATTCACCTCTGGCCTGACACTTGTTGTCAGCTGACCCACACAACCCCACCACCAGCCCCTGAGAATGATTTTCAAGTACCTCCTGGTGTTCGAGACAATTCCCCAGGAAGGCCCTCCCATTCCTATCCACTCCAGCCTAATTTTAATAGCTTCTGTACAACTCCAGGAGTTGGCGATGGACAGGGAAGCCTGGCGTGCTGGAGACCATGGGGTCGCAAAGAGTCGGACATGACTGAGCAACTGAATGTACGACTAAGTGTGCATCAACTGAGTATAGATCGAAAACTCACCTTGCACCACACTAAGCACTTTACATGTATCATAATAATCCATCACCACAAAACCTCTTTGAAATAAGAATTGCTATTATATATCCCTACTTTAGAGCTAAAGAAACAGAAGCATGGAGAATTTCGGTAGCACGTTCAAGGTCAACCAGATGGTCAATGGTGACACCCATGTTTCCTCTCCAAGTCCATCTGCTTCTGGTGCTCAACTTTTGAGTTTGAGACCCCTCCCTTGACTCCCAGTGCACCGCCCACCCAGGCCTGCCGTAGGGGACGTTTACCTTTGTACACCCGATCTTGTAGCCCTTGTCGGTCTGCCACAGGCACCAGCTTGGCCCTTGGCCTCACTGCCCACCATCATCTCCCATGGGAAGCCTCAGGACTGGCTCAGGGCCTAAGCCACCCTCTGTGTCCATGTAGGGGCTTGTGGGAATGAAAGAGTCTGTGTCTATGTAGGGGCTGCTGCTGCTGCTAAGTCGCTTCAGTTGTGTCCGACTCTGTGCGACCCCGTAGACGGCAGCCCACCAGGCTCCCCCGTCCCTGGGATTCTCCAGGCAAGAATGCTGGAGTGGGCTGCCATTTCCTTCTCCAATGCATGAAAGTGAAAAGTCAAAGTGAAGTCACTCAGTCTTGTCTGACTCTTCACGACCCCATAGACTGCAGCCTACCAGGCTCCTCTGTCCATGGGATTTTCCAGGCAAGAGTACTGGAGTGGGGTGCCATTGCCTTCTCCATGTAGGGGCTAGTGGGAACAAAAGAGTCTGTGCTATGCTAGGTCATCTGATCATGGCTTAGACCGCCCTGTCACGTGCATCATCTCTCTATTATACAGTCAATGACATCATGTTGCTAGCTTGAAATTAGCCCCCACTGGAGTATTTATACCACTGTCTCTGGGGCTGCTAAGTTGCTGCAGTTGTGTCCAACTCTGTGCAACCCCATAGATGGCAGCCCACCAGGCTCCTTTGTCCCTGGGATTCTCCAAGCAAGAATACTGGGGTGGGTTGCCATTTCCTTCTCCAATTTACACCACAGAAATTGGCAAACACAACAAACCAGAGCTTTGTTGGAGTGAAAGAACACCAGCAGGCTGCTTAGGACAGACAGTTGGGGTTCTAACAAAACCATCTCTTAGACAGTCTTTTCTTCATAGCCTTTGACAGGCAAAGCATCCCTCATTCCTGGGACTCCCTCAAAAGAAGTCCAAGTGAAACTGTGTGTGGGGGAGCCAGGTCTTCCTGTCCAGAAGCAAATATCTTGCCTCAACCTGAGCTGCTCTCTTTGCTCTTTGCGGCATTAAGAGAAAAAGGCTTGGAAACTTTTTCACGCTTTCCTACGTTCTGTCGAGCTTGCAGTCTTGCTGGAAGGAGGGAGCCAATCTCAGGTGCTAAACGTCAAATTGCTTATGGGAACAGCTGCAGCTTTCAGCTGAGTAAGCAGGACTTTCCAAGGGTGGTGCTTTCCAGCTACGGTGCCGCAGCCAGTTAAAAATTAGTGCTAGGAAAAAAATATATAAATAAAATTAAAAATATAAATGTTAGGGATAGAAAGTAAGAAACAAAAGGAAAACCATCTGATGGTTGGATAGGAGCCACAGCCAGCCACATCCGCTACACTTTCAAACACGCTGTAGGGTGAAGGAAGGATGGGAATGGAGAAACAAGAAAGGCTCCTTCCGAACCTTGGCTCTTTCACTGCACACGTTTTGACAGGACAAAAACGTAGGAGAGAAAGAAAAGATGGAATGAGTACAAAGGCGCAAACTCACATCTGGAGAAAAGACTCTTCTCTGTGTCAGGAATCCAGTGGTGAGTTCAGCCCAACATTCACTTATTCCATTTCACTGAGCACCTACTATGCGCTATGCAATACGTAAAATAGAGTCGTGACCGGCGGAGGCACAGCTGCAGCCCTCATGGAGCCACCACAATCTAGCGGTGAATAAAAACACTTAATGTGCAGAACTGATCAGGCGTGGTGCTTGTTATGATGAAGAATATAAATGGGCCATGGGAACAAAACAGGGAGGAATCGTGGCTGCTTCTTATGCAGGAAAGATTGAAGGCAAAAGGAGAAGGGGGCGGTTAGCGGTTAAGGATGAGATATATTAAGGATTAGATAGTATCACTGGCTCAATGGACTTGAATTTGAGCAAACGCCAGGAGAGAATGGAGGAGAGAGGAGCCTGGAGTGCTGCAGTCCATGGGGTCTCAAAGAGTCAGACACGATTTAGTGACTAACAACAACCGGTGCAGGAGGGGGCACGGAATAAAGTCCTGCTCACAGAGCGGGGAGGCAAATGGCTAGAAAGCCAAGACAGACAGATGGACAGCATGACCAAGACTCGTCTGAATCACTCTTGGGAGGGTCTTATAAGAGCCCTGGAATGGAACAGACACCATGGATTTGGAAATCAGAGACCTGAGTTCAAATCCTTACTCTCCCTCTAAGTTACTGAACTTCCTTGAGCTTGGTACCTTCTTCATGTAGAAGGACGTGGTATTTACCTTCTAAGCTTACTGTTTGCGTTAAATTACTTTTGGGTATAGGATTCAGCCTGGCACATGGCCTATCACAGATCCTCAATTAGTGATGAGTGAGTGAGTGAAGTCGCTCAGTTGTGTCCGACTCTTTTCGACCCTGTGGACTGTAGCCTACCAGGCTTCTCCGTCCATGGGATTCTCCAGGCAAGAATACTGGAGTGGGTTACCATTTCCTTCTCCAGGGGATCTTCCCCACCCAGGGATCGAACCTGGGTCTCCCACATTGGAGGCAGACACTTTAACCTCTGAGCCACAGGGAAGCCCTCAATTAGTGATAGCTAGATGTAAAGATCAATCAATGAGAATTTTTTAAATTAAGGGTCTCTCAAACTGCACACACAGGCCGCTTGCTGAGTAGGCACCGAAGTATGTATGAGCAGAAAGATTTAATGAGGCTTGGCAGTCCTGCTCTGTGAGGTTACTGGAGAGTGTGCGCAGCAAGAGGCTTGGAGCGCGCCTGCATTAACCACACCCAGAGTTGTCAGCATGTTTGCAGCAGCAGCTGCAGCAGGGGGACCATGCACTGTCTTTGCCAGCAACCTCATCTTGCTTTACCCAAAACGTAGTTCCCACCTACAGTGACTCTTCCCAGAGTTTCCCATGTGAGTTTCCATGTCATTCTTTTCGATAAAAAGCAACTGGATCAATGCATTTCCCTTTGTTTACAAAACCCTTCTTTTAAATGAATTCATGAACTGGGAGGGAACAAAAAAATCCGTTGTCTGAAGATGTGTGCCAACTTCCTATTTAGGGAAAACGGGGTCATGACAGAGACTTTGTTCAGTTGCTAAGTTGTGTCTGACTCTTTGCAGCCCCACGGACTGCAGCACGCCAGGTTCCTCCGTCCTTCACCGTCTCCCAGAATTTGCACAAACTTGTGTCCATTGAGTCGGTGATGCTATCCGAGTCTGTGGTGCTCATTCTCTGCTGCCTCAAACCCTCCTAAAAGTTTGAGTCGGAATAGATGAATTCAATAGCTTCTGTAAAATCTGCCACCTCATTTTTCAATCCCCCGGTGATGTATGTAAACCTCGAGTCTGCAGTACTCCTATCTGCTGGATTCTCAGCAGGGGTAATAGACTGAGATGCACTGTCTCCTTTATACCTTTGCTTACCTTTAGCATCAGTTATCAAAGACAATAACAAAATGCAAGTTGATCAATCTCCCCACTTTAATTTAGCAAGACAGGTCATAATGGCTTTGTTCCTTGGCTGACATGCCAGCGAGCTGTTTTCACATATTAATGTGACATGACTTGGAGGGTCATAATAACTATGACAAGATAAAGGGAATTAGTTAAAACTTAATTAAAGCCACGTGGATAGCAAATAGAACATTGTAACCTGAATTCTTGGTTGCTGGATTGGCAGGGGAAACAAAAAAAAAAAAAAAGGAAGATGCTTTATAGCAAGCACAAGAGCCCCAGTTAACACAGCATTTGACCTTGGTCTGAAATAATCTGATCAAAATCAGAAGGAAATGATATTGGTGATTCTGGTACCTATCACCCCACCCAGGACAGAGTAATAGAACAAGGGTGAAATTCTCCTCACCCCAAAGACTCACCCCAAAGTCAGTTGTGACAGTTTCTAAGTCGTGTCTGACTCTTTGCAGCACCCTGGACTGCAGCACACCAGGCTTCCCTGTCCTTCACTGTCTCCCAGAGTTTGCTCAGATTCACGTCCACTGAGTCACTGATGCTATCTAACCACCTCATCAGTTGTAATATGCTTATAAAAAGGCTGGTTCTTGGACTCTAATCCAAGACATTCCGATTTGATGAGTCTGGCAGGACTGAAATCTTCCTTTTCAGGTAGAACATTTCCGGGTTCAAGTTACTTCTAATAGAATATCTATCTGGTTACAAAAGACAATATGGTGAGACACTATGAAGTCCTGCAATCTTTTACCCCCTAGTTTTAACATCCATGGTGGAGCCTTGCCTGAACCAATTATTACTATCATGGTTGTAGAATGGTGATTTTTTTTTTTTCCTAATTTTTTGGTTGGCAGTTACTCCTTTCTCTTTACCTATCAGTTAGCGTCTATTATTTCTTCTTCATTCTTTTTTACTTATATTAGCTGGGATTTTACTCCAGGGAAGACCTCTCCCATTGACTGAGTATGGATACTTTATTCAGTGGGTGACTGATCCACTACTGTGATGTAATTTTAATGCTCGTTTGTAATGTCCCATGTTTGAGCAGAGGTAGCCCCTTACAACTGGCTCCTGGAGGCTTTTCAGCGTGTCTTTATTTTATTGGCAGCAAAATGTCCCAGGCTTATCTGTACTTCCTTGCCCAGCCTTGAAATCAGACATGTCTCTAAGGAGGCTTTATTCCTCTTAGTGGGGATAGGACAGTAACTGAAAATAAATTAAGCCACTGAGAAGGACCTGGCATCATCTTTGTGGTGTTCCAGGCAAACAAGTGCACCATGAAGCTAATTGGGAGGAAACATCAGACAAGCTAAAACTGAGGGGTCTTCCAGCAAACAAGAGGCCTGCACACCTCAGAGATGTTGATGCTCAGAAAGGCAGAGGAAACGAGACTAAAGGAACACGAAAACCAAATACAATACGTGATGCTGGTTTAGATCTTGACCAGACTGTTTAGAAATGCTATCTGATGAACATCTGGGGACAATTTAAATTGGGACAGAATTTGAATAAGGGTTCAGTTCAGTTCAGTTCAGTTCAGTCGCTCAGTCGTGTCCGACTCTTTGCGACCCCATGAATTGCAGCACGCCAGGCCTCCCTGTCCATCAGCATCTCCCGGAGTTCACTCAGACTCGCGTCCATCGAGTCCGTGATGCCATCCAGCCATCTCATCTTGGGTCGTCCCCTTCTCCTCCTGCCCCCAATCCCTCCCAGCATCACAGTCTTTTCCAATGAGTCAACTCTTCGCATGAGGTGGCCAAAATACTGGAGCTTCAGCTTTAGCATCATTCCTTCCAAGGAAATCGCAGGGCTAATCTCCTTCAGAATGGACTGGTTGGATCTCCTTGCAGTTCAAGGGACTCTCAAGAGTCTTCTCTAACATCACAGTTCAAAAGAATCAATTCTTCGGTGCTCAGCCTTCTTCACAGTCCAACTCTCACATCCATACATGACTACTGGAAAAATCATAGCCTTGATTAGATGGACCTTAGTCGGCAAATTAATGTCTCTGCTTTTGAATATGCTATCTAGGTTGGTCATAACTTTCCTTCCAAGGAGTAAGCTAATTTCATGGCTGCAATCACCATCTGCAGTGATTTTGGAGCCCCAAAAATAAAGCCTGACACTGTTTCCACTGTTTCTCCATCTATTTCCCATGGAGTGATGGGACTGGATGCCGTGATCTTTGTTTTCTGAATGTTAAGCTTTAAGCCAACTTTTTCACTCTCCTCTTTCACTTTCATCAAGAGGCTTTTAGCTCCTCTTCACTTTCTGCCATAAGGGTGGTGTCATCTGCATATCTGAGGTGATTGATACTTCTCCTGGCAATCTTGATTCCAGCTTGTGTTTCTTCCAGTCCGGCGTTTCTCATGATGTACTCTGCATATAAGTTAAATAAGCAGGGTGACAATATATAGCCTTGACATACTCCTTTTCCTATTTGGAACCAGTCTGTTGTTCCATGTCCAGTTCTAACTGTTGCTTCCTGGCCTGCATACAGACTTCTCAAGAGGCAGGTCAGGTGGTCTGGTATTCCCATCTCTCTCAGAATTTTCCACAGTTTATTGTGATCCACACAGTCAAAGGCTTTGGCATAGTCAATCAAGCAGAAATCGATGTTTTTCTGGAACTCTCTTGCTTTTCCATGATCCAGAGGATGTTGGCAATTTGATCTCTGGTTCCTCTGCCTTTTCTAAAACCAGCTTGAACATCAGGAAGTTCACGGTTCCCGTACTGCTGAAGCCGGGCTTGGAGAATTTTGAGCATTGCTTTACTAGCGTGTGAGATGAGCGCAATTGTGCGGTAGTCTGAGCATCTTTGGCATTGCCTTTCTTAGGGATTACATGATAGTCTTGTTGTCATTTAGTCACTGAGTTGTGTCCACCTCTTTTCGACCCCGTGGACCCTAGGCCCCCAGGCTCCTCTCTCCATGGGATTCCAGACAAGAATACTGGGGTGGGTTGCCATTTCCTCCTCTAGGGAATCTTCTTGAGCCAGGGATCAAAGCTGGGTCTCCTACTTCACAGGTGGAATCTTTACCACTGAGCCACTCTGGAAGCCCAGTAATACTGTATTAATACTAATTTTTATGATTTTGAGAGAAGGATAAATATTGCAATATGTGGTGAAGGGCATGTAGAAATTCATATATTATTCTTACAAGTTTTCTGTGAGTTTAAATCTATTTCTAAAGCTTTTCTTGATGGACAATATGTGTTCACTGCCATACTGTTTACAATAGCCAAGACGTGGAAGTGACCTAAATATCTATTCACAGAGGAATGAATAAAGAAGATGAGATATATATACACATATTGAATGAACAATATATATATATATATATATATATAATTAACAGTATATATACTGATGTAATATATATATATTGGAATGTATATATTCCAAGTTTCCTAAAGTATGCTACTGGTCCACATATGAATGATAGTTTACTCAAGCAGATAAATTTTCAGTACTGATGTATACATATATATATGCTGGAATGTTACAAAGCCATGAAAAGAATGAAAAAATGCTATTTGTAGCAACATGAATGGGCCTACAGATTATCACACTGAGTGAAGTAAGTCCAACAACGACAAGTATATGATACAGCTTACATGTGAAATCCAAAAAGAAATGATACAAATGAACTTGTGTTAAAAACAGAAACAAACTCAGAGAATGAACTTACAGCTGGGGAGAGAGAAGGGCTGGGGGAAGGGATGTTAGGGAGTGTAGCATGGATATGTACCCACTGCTATATCTAAAATGGATAACCACCAAGGATCCACTCTACAGCACAGGGGACTCTGCTCAATGTTATACAGCAACTTAAATGGAAAAAGAATGAATACTTGTGTATGTGTGACTGAATTACTTTGCTGTACACCTGCAACCATCACCACACTGTTAATCAACTATACTCTGATATAAAATACAAAGTTTAAAACAATAAAAATAAAAAGTGGACAATATGGCATCAAGGCAAGTTTCCTAAAGTATGCTACTGGTCCACATATGAATGATAGTTTACTCAAGCAGAGAAATTTTCAGTACTGATGTAATTATTAGATATAACAAGCACGTCTTCTAAGCCATAGTTTCATAAATATTAGTACTTAGTGGTGGCTATGTTTAAAGAAAACTTATCAGTAAATAATAGCACAGATGCTAGGAAATCCCTTAAGATTCTTGGTAAAAAGCAGATTCTATTTCGGCAGGTCCAGGGTGGAGCCTGAGATGCAGCCTTTCTAAAAACCTCACAGATGGTGCTGAGGCTGTAGGACTGTGGACCCCTCTCAGAGCAGCAAGGACCCAAGGCCCTGAGGAGAACAGCTCTCCACAGAACATTCCATAGAATTCAGTTTCTCTCCTGTGCTTCATCCCCTTGTTCATGTTCTGAAGGCAGCTGCTCACTGAACGAATTTGCTAAGAAAAAACAACGAAAAGACCAAAAAAAAAAAAAAATTTTAAGAAATTCACAGCTCTACACTAGAGGTTGATTAGGGTCAAAATAAAAAAGAGAGATATATTTAAACCTAATTAAGACAAAGGATTCTTCCTTAGGCTGAGAGAAACTCCAAGAGTGAAAGCTCTGAGGACATGTCGACTCCTGTCAGATTTGTCAGGAAAATGTTTCATCAAGGAGACACACTGACAGCCTCGAAGGGCTGACAGCCCTGCCTGGTAATTCTGCAGGCAATCTTCATATTACAAAACTCAGGAAATAATACCTAATACTGATCAATTGCTTTAAACTTTAAACTTATAAAACCTTCTGCAGGCATTAGTGCATCCAGGTGCTGCCCTCTTAACCTGTTATTGCTCCCATCAAACTGGAGGCTGGGGACTGCTTCACAGCAGGATCAGGTCTATCTCCCCAGCATCTGGTGAAGGCCTCACATCTATTCATAGCAGGATTTCAACACATATAGGTGTGAAAAGAGATTTCTTTTCCTCCTGATCCTCAAATACATAATAGCACATTTCATTTCATTGAAATACAGGAAAACAACAGAATGGGAAAGACTAGAGATCTCTTCAAGAAAATTAGAGACACCAAGGGAACATTTCATGCAAAGATGGGCTCAATAAAGGACAGGAATGGTATGGACCTAACAGAAGCAGAAGATATTAAGAAGAGGTGGCAAGAATACACAGAACTATACGAAAAAGATCTTCACAACCAAGATAATCACAATGGTGTGATCACTCACCTAGAGCCAGACATCCTGGAATGCGAAGTCAAGTGGGCCTTGGAAAGCATCAGTACAAACAAAGCTAGTGGTGGTGATGGAATTCCAGTTGAGCTATTTCAAATCCTGAAAGATGATGCTATGAAAGTGCTGCACTCATTATGACAGCAAATTTGGAAAACTCAGCAGTGGCCACAGGACTGGAAAAGGTCAGTTTTCATTCCAATCCCAAAGAAAGGCAATGCCAAAGAGTGCTCAAACTACTGCACAATTGCACTCATCTCACACGCTAGTAAAGTAATGCTCAAAATTCTCCAAGCCAGGCTTCAGCAGTACATGAACCGTGAACTTCCAGATGTTCCAGCTGGTTTTAGAAAAGGCAGAGGAACCAGAGATCAAATTGCCAACATCCTCTGGATCATGGAAAAGCAAGAGAGTTCCAGAAACACATCTATTTCTGCTTTATTGACAGAGATGGGAATACCAGATCACCTGAGCTGCCTCTTGAGAAATCTGTATGCAGGTCAGGAAGCAACAGGTAGAACTGGACATGGAACAACAGACTGGTTCCAGATAGGAAAAGGAGTACGTCAAGGCTGTATATTGTCACTTTGCTTATTTAACTTCTATGCATAATACATCATGAGAAACACTGGACTGGAAGAAACACAAGCTGGAATCAAGATTGCTGGGAGAAATATCAATAACCTCAGACATGCAGATGACACCATCCTTATGGCAGAAAGTGAAGAGGAACTAAAAAGCCACTTGATGAAAGTGAAAAAGGAGAGTGAAAAAGTTGGCTTAAAGCTCAACATTCAGAAAACAAAGATTATGGCATCTGGTCCCATCAATTCATGGGAAATAGATGGGGAAACAGTGGAAACAGTGTCAGACTTTATTTTGGGGGGCTCCAAAATCATTGCAGATGGTGACTGCAGCCATGAAATTAAAAGACGCTTCCTCCTTGGAAGAAAAGTTATGACCAACCTAGACAGCATATTCAAAAGCAGAGACATTACTTTGCCAACAAAGGTCCATGCAGTCAAGGCTATGGTTTGTCCTGTGGTCATGTATGGATGTGAGAGTTGGACTGTGAAGAAAGCTGAGCACCCAAGAATTGATGCTTTTGAACTGTGGTGTTGGAGAAGACTCTTGAGAGTCCCTTGGACTGCAAGGAGATCCAACCGGTCCATTCTGATCCAGATCAGCCCTGGGTGTTCTTTGGAAGGAATAACGCTAAAGCTGAAACTCCAGTACTTTGGCCACCTCATGTGAAGAGCTGACTCATTGGAACAGACTCTGATGCTGGGAGGGATTGGGGGCAGAGGAGAAGGGGATGACCGAGGATGAGATGGCTGGGTGGCATCACCAACTTGATGGACATGAGTTTGAGTGAACTCTAGGAGTTGGTGATGGACAGGGAGGCCTGGCGTGCTGCGATTCATGGGGTCGCAAAGAATCAGACATGACTGAGCGACTGAACTGAACTGAACTGAACTGACCATCAGTTATTATCATTCACTATGATTTTAAATATCTCTAAGAAAGAAAAAAATGGTGCCATTTAAACCTCCTGCACCATTGGTTGGAACATCCTAAATTCTGTGTTAAAATGAGAAACCTGCATCTTAGAAATTGACAAATATCATATATTAATGCATGTATGTGGAATTTTTTTAAAAAATGGTACAGATCAACCTAGTTCCAGAGCAGGAATAGAGACAGAGATGCAGAGTTAGAAGTGTTGACAATAGGGGAAGGGAGGGATGGGATGAATCGGGAGATTAGGTTTGCCATAAATATACACATTACCATGTGCAAAATAGCTAGTAGGAAGCTGCCGTCTAGCCGAGGGAGCTCAGCTCAGTGCTCTGCGATGACCTCTGTGGTGGGATGGAGGGGTTGGGAGGCAGGCTCAAGAGGGAGGGGATGTATGTATACATATAGCTGATTTACATTGTTGTACAGAAAAAAATAACACAATGTTGTAAAGCAATTATACTCCAATAAAATAAAAGAAATTGAGAGATGGTGATAGTTGTGTTTTCTTACAGAGTCACCCACCCAGCACAGAAAGAAAATGGATAACGGCCAAATGTTAGAGTTGCTGAAGATACCATAGGGTGGGAAGGAGACAAATAAGAACAGCAGGAGGTTCCTTTTTTTAATACTGTATGACTATTTATGTCATATTCTAGAAAAGACAAAGCTATAGTGATGAGTGAATCAAAGTTATATACATTTTTCAAAAGAAATCAAGTTGTACTCAAAATCAGTGAATTTCATTGTCTAACAATTATACCTCAATAAAGCTGATTTTTTAAATCCAAGTTTGTTTGTTTCCCCCCCCCCCCCAATGAGTTGGGGTAGACAAGACTCTTTCTTGAACTGTAGTCCAGTTGGCAACCATCTTTTCTCAGGAAGAGCATCAGTGGATTCCTGCCTCTACAGAAAAAAGCACATGCCAAGCGACCAGCAGAATCCATGAGACAGTGTTCCAGGCTCAAGGACTCTTTAACAGAAAGCATAATGGAGAAGGAGGCAGAGGAGGAGGAAAGGAAAGGATGTCATTTCTTTCTTCTTACACAAACCTGTGCAGTAGCTAACAGGGGAACCCAGGGCTATAGAAATCCAGCAATCAGGAAAGCTAGGATCAATTGTACAGAAGGAGACTAAGCATTCTCAGCCCCTGGCATAAAAGCCTTGATTCAAGTCAGACAACTCTTGGCTAGGGGTCGAGAAAGCACTTCTTCGTGTTGTCAAAGAAGACTGTCCCAACTGGTGGTGTTGTTTGGTCCCTAAGTCATGTCCGACTCTTTGCCACCCCATGGACTGCAGCATGCCAGGCTTCCCTGTCCTTCACCATCTCCTGGAGCTTGCTGAAACTCACATCCCTTGAGTTGGTGATGCCATCCACCGATCTTATCCTGCGCCACCCCTGTCTCTTCCTCCCTTCAGTCTTTCCCCGCATCAGGGGCTTTTCCAATGAGTGAGTTCTTTGCATCAAGCGGCCAAAGTGTTGGAGCTTTAGCATTTGTCCTTCCAGTGAATATTCAGGGTTGATTTCCTTTAGGATTGACTGGTTTGATCTCAACTGGTGTTCATCTTAAGTGCCAGACTCTAGGTCCTGGAGAGACAAATGAAGAAATCTGAGAGACCCCAGATGAGGTCATCCCTACCTGGGTGAGCCACGTGTCTCCACAGCTCAGAGTGATGGCCACTCCCCACGCTGCTCTGCAGCTGTCTTTATTTCAGCTGAAAGAGCATTTGCTGAGATTCTCTCTCTTCAGTACTAACCTTGGGCAAGGTACTCTGTGTCTGTTTCCTTGTCTATAAAATGATGAACGCAATAACAGCACCCACCTCATCTTGAAGTGAGGATGAACTCAGTTAATCCATGAAGAGTTTGGACCACTGTCTGGTGCCAGGCAATCACTCCGATGAATGTGGTTATTTTCACTACTATTATCTGATATACAAATGTGCGTAATTGAACCTATGACACGACTCAGTGCTGGACTAGGGACTGTGACAGTTTCTGTGAGCCAGCAGGGTTCCCAGATTCTCGTGTGTGTGTGCTCAGGCCCTCAGTCGTGTCCGACTCTTCACGACCCACTGGACTGCAGCCCACCAGGCTCCTCTGTCCATGGAATGCTCTAGGCAAGAATACCAGAGCAGGTCGCCATGTCCTCCTCCAGGGAATCTTCCCCACCTAGGGATCAAACCTGTGTCTCTTCCACCTCCTGCCTTGCTAGGTAGATTCTTTACCACTCACCAGTGTGGAAGCCAAATTCTTATCCCCATTTTTGTTTTTCAATGAATTCCACTTTAACAGCGAAGGGCTTCCCAGGTGGAGCCAGTGATAAAGAATCTGCCTGCCAGTGCAGGAGAAGTGGGTTTGATCCCTGGGTCCAGAAGATCCCCTGGAGGAGGGCATGGCAACCCCCCTCCCATGCTCATGCCTGGAGAGTCCCATGGATCCTGGCAGGCTGCAGTCCACAGGGTCACAAAGACTTGGACACAGCTGAAGCAACTCAGCACGCAGGCAACAGGAAAATGAAAGCAGCCAGACAAACCGCAGCTGCTAGGAAGAGGGCAATTCCAGCAAGCCAGGAGGAGCAGTAACTTGCAGGAAGCAAGACCACTGCCGCTTCCCCTGAAGGCACCGCGCCTCCACAGTAGCTCAGAGAGCAAGCTGCTGGGGGCCCAGCCGGCCTCCTGGCAGCTCAGTGTCTGGTTTCAAGGGGGCAGATTGTTTCGGCTTGTGCGCAGAGACATTAGCCTCGGGAATCAAACGTGTCTGTTAACGAAGCGCCGCGCCGCGCACGCCGCCGGCCCCTCGTGGCGTGCGCCCTCCGGAGTGGCGCTGCGGGCACCTCTCATCTGTCAGCTGCTTCGGCACGATGTCATTTGGAAATGTGTAAAGAGCCCACATTATCTTCTCCTGAGGTGGCAAATCAAGGACAGGGCCCACAAGCCCAGACAGTTCCCACACCAAATAAACAGAACGGCCCAGGGGCGAGGGCAGCCGTCTCCCAACAGTTTACCGAAAACAAGTTTACTTCTTATCGGAAAGATTAATGAACCAGGCTGTCCCCTCACCTCTGATCGTGGCTGAACAGAAAGTAGGGGCTGTTTTTAATCTATTCTGCGGTAACATCATCAGGACAGGTCACCAAAGTTCATAAAGAAAGGGTCTAACAGTTCTCTGGGAAGATATTTCCAATATCCGGTAGAAAGTGAAGTCTCTCAGTCGTGTCCGACTCTTTTCGACCCCATGGACCGTAACCCACCAGGCTCCTCTGTCCATGGGATTTTCCAGGCAAGAGTACTGGAGTGGGTTGCCATTTCCTTCTCCAGGGGAACTTCCTGACCCAGCGATCGAACCCGTGTCTCCCGCATTGCAGGCAGAAGCTTTACCCTCTGAGCCACAGAGGAAGCCAGTACCCGGTGACCAGTCATTAAAGCAAATTATTCATCTTTTCTCCGATACACTGCTGTTATTTTTAACTATATAAAATATACTAATCTATTAGGTAGAGTAAAATGAGTAAAAATATTGTCTTACTAAATAAGACTTGTTAGGTGGTGCTAGTGGGAAAGAACAAGCTTGCCTCTGCAGGAGACATAACAGACTAGAGTTTGATCCCTGGGTGGGGAAGATCCGCTGGAGGTGGGCGTGGCAATCCACTCCAGTGTTCTTGGCTGGAGAACCCCATGGACAGAGGAGCCTGGTGAGCTACAGTCGGTAGGGTTGCAAAGAGCCGGCGAGACTGAAGCCACTTAGCGCCCGCTCACACATGCATTGTTGGGCTTCCCTGGTGGCTCAGACAGTAAAGAGTCCGCCTGCAAAACAGGAGACCTGAGTTGTATTCCTGGGTCGG
The DNA here is from genome assembly GCF_016772045.2 of Ovis aries. Classification (NCBI taxonomy): domain Eukaryota; kingdom Metazoa; phylum Chordata; class Mammalia; order Artiodactyla; family Bovidae; genus Ovis; species Ovis aries. The sequence goes on from NC_056059.1 coordinate 113,429,144, forward strand.
GAAGATTCCCTGGAGAAGGAAATGGAAACCCACTCCAGTATTCTCGCCTAGGGAATTCCATGGACAGTGGAACCTGGTGGGCTACAGTCTATGGGGTCACAGTGAGTCAGACACTGCTGAGAGACTAACACTTCCCCTTTCATTCATACAGATATTTATTTATGTAGCTTATTACAATTGATGCTGTTTATCTTTCTAAGACTTTGCTGAACTTGTACCAAGGACCTCTCTGTTTATTTCTTCCACTTGGTTCCCTTGCTTCCCTGTACGAGCTGGGACCAAACCCTTGAAATCTGGGGTGAGGAGGGGAAGATGCCAGAAGGGAAATGAGAAGTGGGAACTTGGTTGCCTTTAGGACAGATAACCAGCAGCCTGAATGCTTTTGGAGGCTCAGTCACAAAGTACAGCACCTGCTCTGTCTCAAAATTCTGCCCAGAACGGTTGTATATTTCATGAAACTTCACATGGTTAAAAATAATCATACCCAGGGAGATTTTTTTTTTTCCACACAGAATATGTAATGTGTTTTTCCTTAGAACTGCATATTCCATCCTCAAGACTCTGAATAAGTACAGGGGAGAGATCCATCCTGAGGAAAATCAATTTTGTGAGTGAAGCAAGGGGTGGTGATGCCTTGAGACACAAAGGCAACATTTGCCAAGAGTTCCCAACTGGGGAAGGAGGCTGGAACCTTAGCCATGTCTACATTGCTGGTTTGGATAATGGAATTTGGATACAAGTGGGTTGTCTGTATTATATTCATGTGTAAACTAATTTGAGAGGAAAATGATAATGATCCAATACTGAAGTTTAGCCAATAGTCTAGCTGATGAATTGTGCCCACCTGACCATCCTGGAAATTCCAGGCACAGCCAGGTGAAATGATCCTTTTGCATGTGTGTGTGTGTATGTGTGTGTGTGTGTGTGTGTTTATTTTTCAATTTGAAATATTGCTCCATGTCTAAATTATCCAAGCCATGCATCGTCATCTCATAGCAAACATGCAAGATACATCAGTATACACGCAAAATGGGCCTTTTTACAGAGGGGTGAGTGACCAGCTGACTGTGGGACACTTTCACCTAAGAGGACACCAGGAAGAAAAAAGAGTCTGAAAAAGCATATATACAGATGACTCACTGGAAAAGACCCTGATGCTTGGAAAGATTGAAGGCAAAAGGAGAAAGGGGCAGTAGAGGATGAGACGGTTGGATAGCATCACCCACTCAACGGACATGAACTTGGGCAAACTCTGGGAGATATTGAGGGGCAGGAGGACCAGGCATGCTGCAGTCCATGGGGTCACAAAAAGTCAGATATGATTTGGGGACTAAACAGCAGCAACAAATAGCTAACTGAATCACTTTGCTGTACACCTGAAATTAATGCAAAATTATAAATAAACTCCACTTCCACTTTTTTTTTAAAAAAAAAAAGAGGAAACTAAAAAGGAAAGGGAGAAGTCCAGACTCCTCATGAACAGTCCACTCCTTATACCAAAGACAGTTTCAGCAAGTGGGAAGGAAGTACACAGCAAAGATTTCTGACTGAAGTTTTGATCTGGGAACCCATGTCATCCTGACAGTGTTCCTAGCTGAAACACTCTGGCCAAGCCTTTCTTGGTCTTGCGCTTGTTCGTGAAGGACCCAAGGTCTGTTCTGCTACTGAGAGCAGAGAAAAGCATTCAAGTACTGACTCCCTTTGTCCATGGTGGTGAAATCTCCCCAGTGACAGTTAGTATTAGTTGCTCAGTTGTGTCTGATTCTTTATGACCCCGTGAGCTGTAGCCCACCAAGCTCCTCTGTCCGTGGAATTCTCCAGGCGAGAATACCAGAGTGGGTAGCCATGTCCTTCTCCAGGGGATCTTTCCAACCCAGGGATCGAACCCAGGTCTCCTGCATTGCAGGCAGATTCTTTACCAGCTGAGCCGCCAGGGGAGCCCCAGTGATTAGGAAGGCTTAAAGAGAAATCCGTAGAGTGGGCATCTTTCTTTCTTCTCACCAATAAAATGAACTCAAGACAGTAGATTAATCCCTCACAGTAACAACATAAGGAATTGTATTTAAGACCAGCATAAAAGCAGTGGGATAAGTGCCTCCCTAAAAGAATAAGAAGACATCATGCCGCTTAACGGGGAAGGAAGATCTGGAAGGCAGTAATTAAATACACTGGGTAAAGTGTTACACTCAGATAAATGAAAACTGCTACCTGACATGAGAAAAGGGTTCCACAACCCCTATACAGAAGTCACGCATGCCTCCATGAAAGGTGTCGTTGGTTTGGGCCATAAATGACAAGCAGGAACTGGTCAGCTGGAGAAGCAGGGGAAGGACATTCGGGCACAAGGAAACAGCAGAGCAAAGGCATCAAGGTATGTGCCTGCAGAGTACAACCCATGTCTTTGAATAACAAGCAGTTGTTGTTCAGTCCCTAAGTCATGTACAACTCTTTGCAGTCCCATGAACTGCAGCACGCCAGCCTTCCCTGCCCTTCACTGTTTTCTGGAATTTGCTCAAACTTACGTCCATAGAGTCGGTGATACCATCCAACCATCTCATCCTCTGTCACCCACTTCTCCTCTTGCCCTCAATCTTCCCCAGCATCAGGGCAGGCAAACACAAGATGAAACCAAAAAGGTGGAGGACAGTTTCTTGGGATCTTATTCACCATGCCATTATCCAAGGATTGAACTGGAAAGCCAATGGGAATTTGAAATCAGGAGAGCAATAACATGGATGAGACCACTGGGGGCTGTGTGGAGCATGAGAGAAAGGGGAGAAGAAACATTTATGGAAGCTTCCGTAATTGTCTAAGTCTGAGATGATACTGGCCTGATTTGAAGTACTGGCAACAGTAATAAAGGGGAGTAAATCAGAGAGACATGTTTGATTACAGAACATGTTGGCCAATTAAATAGGGAGGATAAGGGAGGAGAGGAGGCATGAGTGATAAGATTTTTATCTTAAAAGGTTGGGTGGAAATTGACATCATTTATCAAGAAGAACCAGGTTTGGACAGATTGGGTTTAAGATGCCAAAGGAAAGTCAAGCATGATTGTCCAAGAAAGAATGGGAAATATCAATCTGGTTAAGAAGTTTTATTTGTAGTGGGTTCTTACCATTTTATTTGGATTTTCCTGGAGGCTCAGGTGGTAAAGAATCTGCCTGCAATGCAGGAGACCTGAGTTCAATCCTTAGGTCAGGGAAGAACCCCTGGAAAAGGAAATGGCACCCACTTCAGTATTCTTGCCTGGGAGATCTCATGGACAGAGGAGCCTGGTGGGCTATAGCCCATGGAGTTGCAAAGAGTCAGAAATGACTGAGTGATTGATACTTATGACTTATTTAATTCCTTAGAAAGTTTAACAAATATTCAGAGAGAATGAAAAATAGAATCTGTGTCCTCTTTGAAGTTATGTTTCTACAAAATCTCAGATAAAATTTTTGCCCAATGAAATTCTCTCCAGGCTCCCATTTTCCTTCATAACAAAGATCAGTTTCCATCTATGGGAGGCTTCCTTCTGTTCCCAGATCTCATTGTTTTCTCTCCCTCCTCTGAATCCTGCTTTCAAAGTGCCTGTTGACAACGCCTTTCCTTTGGTATTTATTTATATGAGATTTGTGCCTAATTTTGTCAGTTAAGTTTTCACAAAGATGTGCCTTGCTTTCCTCCAAATAAATTGGGAATATCTTTCAAGGCAAGAGCTTTATTTCCTTCTTGTTAACTCTAAGGATCTTGTATAACATCCATGAGAATGTGGCGGCTTAGTTGAGCCCGACTTCCCTGGCCTGAATCTCAGCTTTTGCACTAACTCGTTACCTGGAGCAAGTTACTTGCTCCATGTTCCAGGTTCCTCCCCTGAAAATGAAGGCAATCACCATACCTTCTGCTTAAAGTTGATGCGAAAAGTAAGTGAAGTGAAAGTCGCTCAGTCGTGTCCGACTCTTTGCGACCCCATGGACTATACAGTCCATGGAATTCTCTAGGCCAGAATAGTAGAGTGGGTAGCCTTTCTCTTCTCCAGGGGATCTTCCCTATCCAGGGATCAAACCCAGGTCTCCCACATTGCAGGCAGATTCTTTACCAGCTGAGCTGCCAGGGAAGCCCAGTGAGAATTTAGTGAGATGACAAATGCGAAGCACTGCCTAAGTTCCTAGCGTGCAGCAAGGGTTCAACAAGCATTCGTGTCAGGATAAGTTCTGATGTGCTGTGTTAACAAACAGCCTCAGTGTGCCCATGGCATAGAACAAACGAGGATTTATTTCTTCATGCTACACACTGATCAGATCTATTAGGGATTTCTGCTCATCACATCACCCAGGCTGACCATCAGCATCATCTTGAATATTGCTGGTTGACAATGTCAGAGGAAAAGAGAGCCCTGAAGGTCTTGTACCAGTAAGGAACTATTCCATAATGTAGATGACACGTCACACTTCCACTCAAAAATCACTGGCCACAGGGGTCATGTGGCCTCATCCAACCACATGGGGATGAGAAAGCACAATCCTATCATGTGCCCAGAAGGGGAGACGTAATCTCAGCTGAGTATCTCTAACAGTCACCAAAATGTTAGCTGTGCTGTTGTTGCTTATCTATGTCCTTAAGACTACACGGTCAGAGTCATCCTAGAGGCTCCATCAGTGTTAGCTACGAGCGATACCGGTAGCCGTGACGTTTTCACATGGACAATGGGGAACAAGGGGAGTAGATGAGTTTGAGATACATTTAGAAAGTGCAATTGATACAAGCTGCTGATAGATTGGATTCTGGGGAAAGGGGAATGCATGTGACAAAGATGAATCCTAGGTGTCTGGCTTGACTAATTGGCAAACCACAACCACCACCACTGTCTCCCACAACACCTTCAGTAACTCCTTCATGGGCTCCGTTTTATCTCCTCTTAACCTCTAGCGGTCCGTTCTACCCTACAGCAAGATTGATCTTTTAAAACCCAACACATGCAATGGCTTCCCCTTATTTTTAGGACTACAGTCCAATTTTGTTAATGAAGCCCCAAGGGATTCTGCACGTTCTCACCTCAGCATCTTCTCCAGGTGCATTTCACAACCTCCCTGCTTTGCTGTCTATAAGCCAGCCCCATCGACCCTCTTTCTGTTCTTCAAACTCAGCCTGTTTCTCTCCACCTCGGGGCCTTTACATATGCTATCCCACTGCCTGGAACTCTCCCAACACCACTCCCTCCTCACCTGCTTGGGTAACAGGGCTTCAGAGGCGACCTCCAGAGTTTACTTCCTCCAGACCAGTTCTGGACCCACTTCTGCAATGTCCCAGTACCACTGGCTTATAGCACTTGCCACAACTGTACTTCATTAGCTAATAGAAAACCATTTGTTTTCTATCTATCCTTCTGTTAGATGGAAACAGAGATTTTTCCTCTTTTATCAACACTACTCTATTTACAACGGGGGCTTCCCTCATAGCTCAGTTGGTAAAGAATCCGCCAGCAATGCAGGAGACCAGGTTTGATTTCTAGGTCTCTGAAGATCCCCTGGAGAAGGAAATGGCAACCCACTCTAGTATTCTTGCCTAGGAAATGCCATAGAGAGAGGAGCCTGACGGGCTACAGTCCACGGGGTCTCAAGAGTCAGACACGATTTAGTGACTAAACCACCACTATTTACAATGCCTGACACAGCTCTCATAATCAGTTCAGTTCAGTTCAGTTGCTCAGTCGTGTCTGACTCTTTGCGACCCCATGAATCGCAGCATGCCAAGCCTCCCTGTCCGTCACCATCTCCCGGAGTTCACTCAAACTCACATGCATAAAGTCAGTGATGCCATCCAGCCATCTCATCTTCTGTCATCCCCTTCTGCCCCTAGCCCCTCCCAGCATCAGAGTCTTTTCCAATGAGTCAACTCTTCACATCAGGTGGCCAAAGTACTGGAGTTTCAGCTTCCACATCATTCCTTCCAATGAATACCCAGGGCTGATCTCCTTTAGAATGGACTGGTTGGATCTCCTTGCAGTCCAAGAGCCTCTCAAGAGTCTTCTCCAACACCACAGTTCAAAAGCCAAGTCATAATAGACCCTCATAAACACTTACTGAATGAATAAATAAGTGGATGAAGGGACAAATAGCTTTTTAAACAAAATTTTGTAAATAGTATAAAGTCAATATAGGTGTGATTATACAGTATCCAACCATTCAACAGAGGATGAGCCAGCTGGATGGCATCACCGACTCAATGGATATGAGTTTGAGTAAATTTTGGGAGGTAGGGAAGGACAGGGAACCCTGGCGTGCTGCAGTTCATGGAGTTGCAAAGAGTCAGATGTGACTTAGCAACTGAAAAGCAACAACCACCATTCTCTTATTTCTGGCCATTTAGATTGTTTGCAAATGTTTATTACCATGGTAAAAATAAGAGACGTAAAAAAAATATATTATTCAAGCATCTTTGGTGCTAAAGTTTCTTTTAGGAGGGAAGTTTTACTTGGGGAAAATCTCTTATTAAGAGTTTCGAGGTACAGTGGTATTCTAAGGAGTATATGGCAACTGGCCCCCAAAACTTCAAAGAAGAGGAGTTAACTGCCTTCACTGCAAGAGGAGATGACTTTTCTGATTGTTCTGAGAGAGAACGTGGGTGGAAGGGAGAGGAAGGAGGAGTAGAGAGAGTGAGGTGGGCAGCATGTGATGATGGGGATGGGTGGTCATGAGCAAGGCCCTGATCACAGGTGACCCATCAGACCCTGGAGAACAGAAGGCAGTTTGTGGTGCACCATCATCCCCTTGAGCCTAGTTTTGGGTAATATTTTGTTTTTTTTTCTTTCCTCCAGAACTGAAGGAACTGGATTTTATATCTGGATTGACATATGAAAAGAGAAGCTCTAAGGAAAGGAAGAAGGAAGCAGACAGTCAGAAGACATCCTCGTATCCTAGTTTTATCCTGAGCTCAAAGGGGAAGGGCGGGGAGAAGCCAGCTCACATCTGGTTGCAACAAAACCAAAGCAAACCCTGAAAACAAACCAGTCTCTCCCTCTCTCTCTTGCAGTCTCTCCCTCTCTCTCTTGCAGTCTCTCCCATGTCCAAGACTGTCTCCTTTATGATACATTTCCAAAACTGGATAAAAGTTTAAATACATATTTAAGGTAAAATGACTTATAGCAATTCATATTCCTACTTTTTTTTTTCCCCCAGTGGGAAATTCCGCAGCATAAAGCGATGTTGTCCTCAGAAATGGCTGTCTTGGATTACAAATTCCAGTTCCTTTGGTTAAGAGTCATCCCTCTTATACTCTTTAAAATGACACACACACAGTAAGCCCTTAATAAATGAGTATTGAATTAAATTCCTAGCACTCCCGGGGCTTGAAACTTGCCATTTTTTATATGGACTTTTTATTCCCCTGTCTCTAAGAAGGCTGCAATATGTCTTGATTTTTTAGATTATAAGTCTCTCTTCTGCTGACTTATAAATATCTCAAGTCTTCAAAATCATGTTGTATAAGTTACAAGAATCTCGGTTCTGTGAATTTTCTAATTCTGTTAAAGTCTTGTTTTTTTTTTTAAAGCATTTTAAAACACATACTCCTGACTAGCATAATAAATTCACAATGATTACCTAAATCTTTCTTAAATTCAAATAAGATTTTGCTTGTGTTTAGTTTGTAAAAATGTAGTTATTTAGGGCCATTACTTCTTTTTTCCCCAATTTGATTATTCTTTTTAATGTATTTCATTAAAAATCAAACCATATGGTTAACAAAAGCAAAAACAAAATTGAGTAATAATTTCAAAATTTGCCAAGGTGTCATTTCTTTAGAGTGTATTGCCCCAAGTTAGAAAAAGAAATAAGTAGCCCTGACAAAAAGTAATAATAAGAACTTGTAATAATCGACTAAATACCACACGTGTGCAGGTTAGTTGTCAGTTGCTAAGTCATGTCTAACTCTTTGCAGCCCCATGGACTGTAGCTCACCAGGCTCCTCTGTCCATGGAATTTCCCAGCAATAATATTGGAGTGGGTTGTCATTTCCTTCTCCAGGGGAATCTTCCCGACCCAGCGATCAAACCCACATCTTGTGCATTGCAGGCAGGTTCTTTACCACTGAGCCACCAGGGGAACCCAAATAGCTTTTTCAGTCTCCACTTATACTCTATCAGTACTTAGAGTTTTTTTAAATAAAAATTATTGTTATTCTGCAATTAATCACTTGGCCTAATACATTTGTGGTTGGCTTAGTTTGCGCATATAATGTTTTCAAGGGCACAACAATGTCACATTTAAAAACTTCTTCTATAGTTATGCTCTTATGAAGATTCGTGTACAAAAATGTTAATTATGGCATTGTATAGTATCAAAAAGCAAGAAAATCTATGTAAATCTCCAACATTCGGTGCTAGTTAAATAAATTAAATAAATTACAACCAATAAAAAATTAGATACAATTACACAAGCCAATACAAAATGGATTATAAGATAGAGTATAAGTGAATAAGAGCAAACTGCAGAATATTATGTATACTACATATTTTATATGCATAAAATATTTCACTTAAAAGATTTCATTATTTTCATTGAACATTTATTACTTTAATAATAATTTATTAATAGTAGTAACTTATAATAATTGTTTCTTCTAGGGAAGGCTGTAGGAGACATGATTTTGAGATGGGAAGAAAACATACTGTTCACTGAAATGTTTTCATTTTCTACCATGAACATATACTAATTTTCAGTTAAAAGAGAACAATCAGATGGGGGGGAGAAAGAACTGTGGGTCTATCCTTCATGAAGACAGTAAAAATCCCTATCAGTTTCAGTTCATAGTAATCAATTCAAGTTGTAATTAGCTACTATTTTATCTCTGACCCCATCAGCAACATGTCAACATCTCACCAAATCTTAGTAAGAGTTTTAACTTCATGCCAAATAGCCATTTATTCCATCATTCTTTCACTGAATCACTCAGTTTATACTGACCACTTGGGCCCACACTGTGCCAGGCCTCATATTGGGATGTAGAATACAGCTATCAGCAAGAAAAAAAACAAGCCCCGAGCTCCTCAGATTCTGGGTCTAGGTGGAAAGAGAGCCTTCAACATAAGGAATCAGACATTTGTTGACCAGCATTGAGGCCGCACATGGAGGGGCTTACATCACTCTCCAGTCTTTGAAGACCTCTAGGGAAGGGATGGTTAAGCTGATATCTGTAAGATATGCAGGAGTTAATCACATGACCAGACAGAGTAAAACATGCCCAAGAAGAGATGAGCAAATGGTCTTTAAGAGATGGTTTCAGCTAAGAGGGAGATCTGCTTGCAAAGATTGAAGAACATTCAGCTCAGAAGGAAGGATAAGCAATGAGGAGGCTGGACAGATCCCCGGGAGCAGGTCTAGGAGGCGTGAGCAATATTAGTAATTCTAGACCTCACTCTAATGACAGGGAGGGCCATAGTAGGACTTTAAGCACATATAATAGTTCTAGGAAGAGCTGCTGCAACAAAATATCACAAGTGGGGAGGCTTAAGACATGGAAGAAACCTAAATGTCCATTGACAGAGGAAAGGATAAAGAAAATTTGGTATATATATCCAATGGAATATTACTCAGCCATTAAAAAGAATGAAATAATGCCATTTGGAGCAATATGGGTGGACCTAGATACTATTAGTAAATAGTAAGTGAAGTGAGCCAAAGAGAAATATTGTATGATATCGCTTACATGCGGATCTAAAAAGAAATGACAGAAATGAACTTATTTACAAAACAGAAACAGACTCACAAACGTAGAGAAAGAACTCATGGTGACCAGGCTAGAAGAGTGGGAGGAAGGGGTGGTTAGAGAGAACATGAGATAGACACGTACACCCTACTGTATTTAAGGTGGACAACCGACAAGGACCTACTGTCCAGTGCAGGGAGCTCTCTTCAATGTCATGTGGAGGCCTGGATGGGAGGGGAATTTGGGAGAGAATGGATTCATGTACATGTATGGCTGAGTCCTTTTGCTGTCCACCTGAGACTATTGCAAACATTATTAATCAGTATATGCCAATACAAAATTAAAAGTTAAAGAAGAAACCAAAGAAACTGGGAGGCTTACAACAGAATTATTTTTCACAGTTCTCAAGGCTTAAAGTTTGAAACCCAGCTGTCCACGGGGCCATATGTTCTAGGGGAGGAAGACTCCCCAGCCTCTCCCTAGACTTGCAGATCTTTGATGTTCCTTGGGTTTGATCCCTTGGTCAGGAAGATTCCTTGGAGGAGGGCATGGCAACCCGCTCCAGTATTGTTGCCTCGGAAACCCCATGGACAGAGGAGCCTAGCCTGTTACAGTCCATAAGGTCGCAGAGTCAGACACAGCTGGAGCGACTTAGCATGCACCCAAGCTTGTAGGCAGTCTTTACTTCGGTCACATGAACTTCTCCTCTGTGTGCCCAAATGCCCTTTTTTGTCCAGGGACGCTGGTCGTATTAAATTTAGGACTCACCCTCATCCTTGATGATGAATCTTAATTTGATTACATTGGAAAAGACCCTATTTCCAAGTAAAGGCATAGTCACAGATTCCACATGACATGAATTTGAGGAGGACACTATTCAACCGAGTATATAGCAGGGGAATGATATAATCTGATTTATATTTTAGGGACACTTCTGATGATATTAAGGGTAATGATAGGACAGGAGGAAAGAGATTAACTTCGTAGATTTCTTTATTATTTTTGAAAGATGAGGTTCATTTTGAGACCCTACAGGTGTCAGACATTGAGCTAAGAGCTGTCTCCATAATGTTCCGTTCAGTCCTCACCTGGTCCTGGGAAGAAAGTCAGAGATGTCGGCACATGCCCATGGTCACACAGCAGCACTTCACACACAGATCAGGCAGCCCGTGTAACCAGCACACTTGCCATCGCTGTAGGCTCAAGTCTGAGGACTCGATGAAGGCAACGGGGATGCTCTGACATGGATTTCTTGGAGGTGGAGACCTCGGTGCACCAGCGGGGTCCTGTTGGCCAGCACACTCTCTGCTCCTTATGCAAAGCCAGGGAAAAAGATGAATGGCTAACACGTCCTAAAGGGCAGCCCTGCTGTAATGTCAGGGAATCTGACGGTTCCAATGGCTGCGTCCACTGATCCGACACTAGGTCAGAAAAGTTCTTTTAGGAAAAGAAAAAAAATAATAAACCTATGTAAAATCTGTGCTTCACAAATACAAGCTCATATTAAAATAAGCCTGCTTAAAAAAAAAAAAGATGAAGAAACTTGATGCCATTATCTAGAAATTCAGACGACAGAAATTAATTCAGAGGGAAAGGAGGTTAATTGGTGGGAACTGTTCAGATCCTAGCTGATATTGATCAGAAACGGACCGATGGGTCTTCTGCCCTTCAGCTGCTTTGCCTCCAGAGTCCACAGTTTTAAAGATGGATTGAAATTTTAAGAAAAGACAATGAAGACCAATGTTATTCTCTCTCAAGCTCAGTAATTTTCAGGAGGGCAGGGGATGGGGGTAGGACAAGTATTCTGGGTAGCTTATAGCATTCATTCCCTGTCTCAATTTTATAATCTCAAAATATGACCAGAGCATCCAACTTTCCGTTTTCTCTTTTTGTTCCATGTCTCTTCTCTGCCATACTAAAAGATAAAAAAGGAAAGAAAGGGAGGGCAGGAGGGAGGGAAGAAAGAAAGGAAAAAATGGAAAGAAAAGAAAGTATACATGAATCCCAAAAGAAGGAAATAATGGTCTGATCGATTATTCCGATATTTAGTACTTAAAAATAAAAATAATAAAAATGAAAAGGTTAAATCAAGATTCTATTTTAAAAACTGTTTGCCTAAAATAAAGAAGAGATGCATTTAAAAGCAATTAATAAGCAATTTTTATCTAGGAAATGAGTGATTTTTGTGCAAAGAGGGAAAAAAAGGCTCCGGGCTTTGCCTCCTCTCCTAGAAGCATCCCATATTCTTAGATGTGACGTTGCCTTGGTAACCACAACTTGGTGACCTCGTTATTTCAACCTAATCCTGCTTTGAAATTATAGTTGCTCCACCCTTTTGCCTGGCTAGCCTGATAACATAATCATTGTAAATGAGGATGGGAAAAAAACAGCAGGATACAGGCCCTCCAGTGACACAGGACCCGTCTCACCTTATCATGGAAATAGAGGAACAATTAAACGGCATGAATCTAAAACCCTAAAAGTGGATTTTCTTATTTTTTATATGGCTTGTTATGCTTATTTTCAAAAGCTACCAATTGATTCTGTGTAGCAGGGTATCTTGATATTACTATATGAAAATGGAAATTTCCTACCTGTGTTAAAAGGAAAAATAAAAGAAAACTAAACAGTCAAAGGTGAAGTTCTTAATTAGGCATTTGTTTTGCCCAACAGCCAAAGAGAAACAGGAACTGGAATATAATTTTTTAACAAATAAAGTGACAGCATCCGGGTTTGTTTGCCCAGATTCACTTCCTCTGGCTAACGCCCCACAAATCAGTTGTCATCCTGAATTCAGATTTCTTTCCTAACAAAGAGGTCTGGGAAGACTGCAAGGCTTAAACTCTGAAGGCAGCAAGTGTGAACAGAGTTTAACGGAAATGGAATGAACTCATTCGTTTCAATGTACGTGCTTGGAGATCTCTGTTTGCTGGGAAACGGAGGGAAATTCCAGCCTCTTTCTCACTCATTTCCTCATTATTTGCTCTAAAATGGCCAGGGTACAGGAGTCCTGGGTTCAGATCTCAGTAAAATTTTCACACTGCACCCAACTCATACATCGAGCAGTCTGGGGTAGCTGTGTGACCCTGTCTTTTAGGACTCTGAGCTCCCCCACAATTTCCCCTCCAGGAGATCTTCCCTGTATCTGACACCATAGCTTGCCTGCTGTCTTTCCAAGAGATCTTCAGCTGTGTCACTTGGGGATGGGGTGGGAGGGAGTCGTGTCACATGGATAGACCCAGCCCTCCGCCCAGTTCTCTTGGGGGCAGTGGGCCCACTTTCTCTGCCTCTCCACTGTGTTTTTACCAAAGACCAACACTTGATGTTAACAACAGAATCAACAACAGCTCCGAGGTGAGAAGCAAGCTCCTGGTTGGGGTCATCATTCAGAGAGAAGCTGGGACCACATCTGGACATAATACCACCCTTGCTTCTAGTCCTCGTCCCTGCAGAAAGACAGCTGCCACCGCCTATGTCTTACAACTATCAACACTATTATGATGCTGTTTCAATGATGTAGGAAAAGTTGCAGCTTCTTGAAAGAACTATGTCACAGACCCACTTAGTTCGTATGTTATTCTGTCCCACCTGGACCAATTGTAGAACCAGGACCAAGGAATGTACTCCATAGGTAGACACATCAAAGCTCACTAGGAAAAGAAATTTCTAAACATTACCAGCTCTCCAAAGATATACTAGACAGTCTCAACAACAAGAGAAATATCCAAAACATAAAATTTAAGAAAACACACTCTTGACCTCCCAGATCAGATCTGAGTATAAATATGACATCATATTACCCTCTAAGTATTCATCAGATGGTGTGCTTTTGGCTTGAAAGTTTCTTAAATGATATGAAAGGGGGGTGGGCAATGCAAATTCATTGGTACATGAAGCATCTATATAGGGACGATCAGAGAAGATGAATAAAATTATGAGAATCCTGGTAGGATCAGGGAGGACTGATAATAGGCAAGTGTTAGGTCTAGGCTGAGAATAACTCAGCTAATTATTGTGAGGGGTCAAATGATAGCTATGCAAACATTCTTAGATGGAAAAAAATAGATCTTGAGATGACAAAAAAAAATTATGAGAACATCAGCAGCTGAGGGTGCTGTCTCCTGACAAGCAGAGCAACGCAAACCCAGTCTGCTGAAACCATCCTACTGAACCTAGTGAAGCTGGAAAGACACAAAGATGGAAAGGACGAGGAAGGTGGCTGGCGGTGGAGAAGGGAACCTGCGAGGAGCAGGTGCAATACGTCCCCGGCCTTGGGCAACTAGGTGCTCTGGTTCACTTCTCATGCCTCTTCCTCCTCTTCTTCGCACCCAATGGACGGGGGACTGCCCACGTTGCCATGTCTTCCCCACGTCTCCTCCCCTGATCTGAGATCGCCTCCCTCTCCTCCGTCACTCATCCTTCCATGTGCTTCAGCGTGCCTGTCTCCCGTTAGGTGCTGGGTCTCTTTTCGGTAGTCACCTCCTGCAGAAATCCTTCCTGGATTCCGCTCATGCTGCAGGCCGAGGGCTTTCCTGTCCTTTCTCTCCCTCTGTGTTGCTGTTGCCTCTGGATCCACCTTCCCCACGACCACCGTCACACTTTCAACATGCAAACCCTGTGAAGATGAGAACCGTGGCATTTTTTAAATTAATTTTTTATTGAGTGTAGTTGCCTTACAATGCTGTGTTAGTTTCTGCTGTGCAGCAAAGTGAATCAGCTATACGTAGACATACGTCCCCTGTTTCTTGGATTTCCTCCCCATTTTAGTCACTACAAGGTGTTAGTAGAGATCCCTGTGGTCCACAGTATGTCCTCATGGCTCTCATTATTTTTTTGTTATCTGTTTTATTCATAGTACCAACAGTGTATAAATGTCAATCCCCAATCTCCCAATCCTTCCCACTCCACTCCCCCTTAGTATCCATACGTTTGTTCTCCAAATCTGTGTCTCAATTTCTACTTTGCAAATAAGATCATCTATACTGTTTTTCTAGATTCCACATATGTGCCTTAATATGTGATACTTGTTTTTCTCTTTCTGACTTACTTCACTCTGTGTGACAGCCTCTAGGTCCATCTGTAGCTCTACAAATGACCCAGTTTCGAGAACCTTGGCATTTATCCCGCCTCCAGCACACAGAGTAGACACTTATGAAGTCATTCATTCTTTTATACGCTTAACAAATATTTACTGAATATTTACTGAATTCTGTGCCAAGCACTGGGGTAGAAGAGTGAACAAGATGGATAAGTTCCCCACCTTCATTTTTGGGAGCGGGAAAGACTTTTTTTTTTCATCAAGTTTAAAAAAAAAAAAAACAAGATGGCTAAAGATTGCTATATATGGAATTTTAAAAATATAACAGGATGATGACATGGAAGAGGAAGGTCTCTGTTAGAACCCACCGCTTAGGATGCTCGCAGAATTTGTCACCAGCAGCTGGAAGTCACGCCCTGTCTTCCGTGGGGCACTCACCAAGGGCTGGTGAGGCATCAGGTACTGAGGTCCTTGGGGAGATTTCAGGTCAAGGAGGGGAACTCATTTGTAAACCAGGGATGCCAATCACGGGTGGAAGAGCTATGACAAACGTGTGGTGGAGAAGGGAAAGAAATAGGACATTGAAGACCGGAGAGCAGTGCTGCGGAAGGGCTCCTAGTGAAACTGACATTGAGCCTGGAGATTCCAAGCACCAAGGATTCTGGGACCAAAATACCTGGGTCTCGATACCACCCCCACCAGTTGCAAGCTGTGCGGCATGGATGAGTCACTTAACAGCTCGGTCTCCTCATCTGTAAGATGAAAGAATCGCTAACATTTTGTTGTTCCTCAGTCACTAAGTCGCGTCCGACTCCGGATAGCTATAAACTATTCGGGCTTCCCAAGCGGCGCAGTGGTGAAGAATCTGCCTACAGTGCTGGAGATGCAAGATATGCAAGTTCGATCCCTGCGTCAGGAAGATCCCCTGGAGAAGGAAATGGCTACCCACTCCAGTACTCTTGCCTGGAAACAATCCCCTGGACCAAGGAGCCTGGAGGGCTACAGTCCACGGGGTCACAAAGCGCCGGACACGACTGAGCGAATGAGAACACACATAAGCGTCTTAGAGCAGGGTGAGCACGCAGTGAGCGCTGAGTGTATCCACCACTGTTAGCATTGTTCAGGAGGCATACGAGTTAGCTCAGCGAAGAAAGGGAGGTGGAGAAAGCATTCCAGGATGAACCAGTATTTGTGGAGTGAAGGGAAGAATGGCAATGACCCTAAGGAGCCAAGTCCGTCAGTCAACAGGCATCCCTCCGACCACGGGGGAGAATTTGCTGTGCCTAGCGCTGCCCTCCGCGTTAAGGACAGAACCAGGAGACAGAGTCGACGTGGTCTCTGTCCTCTGAGATACTATATTCAACAAGAGTAAACACACGAGAGAAAAACTAAAGAAGGATCTGAGGCACCATATAGTGCTGGACGAGGCAGGCAGACTTCAGTGATAATAGTAAGAATGACAGGATTACAATAGCTATGTGTTTACAATTTACCAGGCACTGAGCTAAACACGTTACATGCATTTCCTGCTTGAATTAGGCTTAGGGATATCCACGGTGTCCCTTTTTCCAATGACAAAAGCTCCAGGAGGTTTCAGAAAAGGAAGCGATTGGCCTTACTGCCTCAGGGAGCCGGGAAAGCTTGAGCTAGGCTTTAAAGGAAGGGATAAATTTGAATAGAGGGATGGGTGAAGGAGGGACTAGGGCAGGGCAGTCTGATGGAAAGATATTGTGAGCCCCAAATACAAGCCACGCGCGCAATTTAAAATTTTCTCATAGCCACATTTTTTAAAAGTAAAAAAAAAAAAAAGATGAAATTTACTTAAAAATATACGTATTTAGCCCATTATATGCAAGTATTATTATGTCAACATGTAATCAGTATAGAACATTATTAGTGAAATGTTTAAAACTTTTTTCCTACATTAGGTCTTTGAACTCTAATGTGTGTGTTACACTCCCAGCACGTCTCAGTTGTAAGTAGCTGTATTTCTAGTGCTCGACAGTCACATGTTGCACAGCACGGGTCAAAAAGGGAAAAAACCTGGGCACCCCGATGTTCAGTGCAGTGCTGCTTGCAATGGTCAAGACATGGAAGCAACTTAAGTGTCCACTGAAGGATGAATGGATAAGACGATGTACTATATGCACAATGGAATATCACCCGGCCACAGCAGGAATGAAACAACGCCGTCTGCAGCGACGCGGGCGGCCTAGAGATCACCCTACTAAGTGACGGGGGCCAGACGGAGAAAGACCAACCTCACAAGGTGCCACTCACATGCAGAACCTTTTTGCCTTTTCATACTGTTCACGAAAAGGGGAAAAATTGGGAACAGAGTACGTCAAGTCTGTATATTGTCACCGTGCTAATTTAACTTATATGCAGGGTACATCAGGTGGAATGCTGGGCTGGATGAAACACAGGCTAGAATAAGGATGCCAGGAGTAATATCAGTAACCTCAGATATGCAGGTGATACCACTTTAAAGGCAGAAAGTGAAGAGGAACAAAAGAGCCTCTTAATGAGGTCGAAAGAGGAGGATGAAAAAGCTGGCTTAAAACTCAACACTCAGAAAACTAAGATCATGGCATCCGGTCCCATCACTTTATGGCAAATAGTTGGGGAAAAAGTGGAAACAGTGACAGATTTTATTTTCTTGGGCTCCAAAATCACTGCAGATGGTGACTGCAGCCACAAAATTAAAAGACTCTTGCTCCTTGAAAGAAAAGCTATGACAAACCTAGACAGCATATTAAAAAAGCAGAGACAAAGGTCTCTTTGCAGACAAAGGTCTATATAGTCAAAAATATGATCTTTGCAGTGGTCATGTACGGATGCGAGAGTTGGATGTAAAGAAGGCTGAATGCTGAAGAATTTTGATGCTTTCCAGTTGTGGTGCTGAGAAGACTTTGGAGAGTCCCTTGGACTGCAAGCAGATCAAACCAGTCAATCCCAAAGGAAATCAACCCTGAATATTCATTGGAAGGATTGGTGCTGATGCTGAAGCTCCTGTACTTGGGCCACCTGACGTGCAGAGTCGAATCACTGGAAATGCCCCTGATGGTGGGAAAGACTAAGAGCAGGAAAAGTGGGTGACAGAGGATGAGATGCTGGATGGTGTCACCAGCTCAATGGACGTGAATCTGAGCGGACTCCAGGCAACAGTGAAGGACAGGGACGCCTGTGTGCTGCAGTCCATGGGGTCACAAAGAGTCGGACACGACTCAGTGCCAGGACAAAAGCAACAACATGCTGAATCTAAAAAAAAAAAAAAAAAAACTATGCAAATTTACAAAACAGAAATAGATTCACAGACATAGAAAACAAATGTCTGATTACCAAAGGGGAAAGGGGTGAGGGAGGGATAAATTAGGAGGTTGGAATTAACAGATACAGACTGCTGCTGCTGCTGCTGCTGCTGCTGCTGCTGCTGCTGCTGCTGAGTCGCTTCAGTCGTGTCTGACTCTATGCAACCCCACAGACGGCAGCCCACCAGGCTCCCCGTCCCTGGGATTCTCAGGCAAGAACACTGGAGTGGGTTGCCATTTCCTTCTCCAATGCATGAAAGTGAAAAGTGAAAGTGAAGTTACTCAGTCGTGTCCGACTCTTAGTGACCCCATGGACTGCAGCCTACCAGGTTCCTCCATCCATGGGATTTTCCAGGCAAGAGTACTGGAGTGGGGTGCCATTGCCTTCTCCAAGATACATACTACTAGACATAAAATAGACAACCAACAAGGACCTACTGTATAGCACAGGGAACTATACTCAGTATTTTATAATAACCTATAATGTAAAATAATCTAAAAAAGAAAAAATATATATATGTATGACTGGAATGAGTTTGCTGTGTATCTGACACTAACATGACACTGTAAGTCAACTAAATTTCAATAAAATTTAAAAAAAAAAGAAAGAACTGGCATTTAACAAGGTCTCACAAAGCCTCAGCCACTCGTATTTAATCTTCCCAATCATCCTCCTAGGAAAGTATTCATAATAATACCCATTTTACAGATGAGGACACTGAGACTCTAAGAGATGAACTCAACAGCTAAATAAGTGGATTGACCTAGAATTTAAACTTTGATTTGACTGATTTCAAGCTTGGGCATACCCCTAAAGCAAAGAGGGCTTAGGCAAACACCATGGGTGGATGAATTCTACAAAGTAAGATGGTGCCTGAACTCCAAGAAACAACACAGACCTGGGGTCAATTTCTCAGCAGCTTCCTCTCACAGCTCACAGAGCCAGTTTGTGTAGCCTCCTGGACTTGGAGGAGGGAAAGAAAGTGGGAAAAAAAAAAAAAAAAAACCTTTCCAATTAAATAGAAATCATCAAAGTTCTTGCCCTGCTCCCTAACAGCAAAACTACAAAAGGACACTGCAGGAGGCCAGGAAGAGCACCTGTGGTCCAGGAACACTGGACCTTTGTTGCAGGGACTTGACGACAAGGAAACACTTGGCCGCTTCTCGGCCAGCGGAGCCAGAGCTTGCCCTACACCCACTGGGGCCTTGGTTTCGTTGTCAATTACTGTTTCTGTAACTATTACGAGAGGAAAGGGGGGGATAATCAGAATTAGCAGTGATTTATGACCTGAGAAGGGACGGCAGGAGGTTGAGATCTGTCTCCACGAGAATCCTCACCCTTCACTCCTCTGGAGCCCCACGCCGTGGGGTCCTGTAGGGAAAGGATGTTTACACAGTGATCCTGGCAGGAGAGACGCTATTCCTTGTGCCCAGAGGGCAGGGCTCAGCCAACTTTCCACAGTGCGATCTGGCCCTGAGTTCTGCTGAGGCCCTATCCCCAGCGTGGGCAGATACTGAGCTTTTAGATTTTTGTTTTGTTTATTTCTTGTTCAACGATTTCTACAGGGACCTCCCAATCTGCCCCTCCTCTGCCTCAAGCATCAGCAAAGCCCACCAGGAAAACTGCCAAAAGAGAGACTGCCATCAGCTCTTCTCCAGTGGGAATTTCCTTTGATAACTCCCGACTCTCCAAGACGAACCTTTACGCCACCATCTAAGGCATGCTTGATGCCATGCACTTTCACTTTGTGAGACCTACTTTTCAAGTCAAGGAATTGCAAAGCTGCAATAAGTAGCAACTTCAGTGAGAGTCAAAAGGAAAGCCAACCAAGACCCACGATAACAATAGTTTCTCTCTTTTCCTTCTCCTTTGCTTTGGAGTGGGCACTGGGATGCCTCAGTCCAGCTTGGGACGCTCCTTCTGGCACAGGCTCGTGGTCCACTCAACATTAATGCTGTGATCACACCTTCAGATGAATCCTGGAGCTAAAGGAAGAGACAAAAAGAAAATTTCATGAACCATCCTGAGTCTTAGCTAAAGTGCCACACGGTTTCAGGGCTTCACCAGCCAGTCTCTTAGACCGCTAGCGACCCCAAGTGGCCAACTGCGAATGATGGTAATTTTTTTCCCTTCAGATAAGAAACTTAAGGCTTTTTTTTTTTTTTTTAACTCCCGAAGTTTCTTCAAATTTTAAAACTGGGGAGCTGGAAGATCCATGGATGCCACCTCATTTTACAGGAAGAAGAGGTTCAGAGAGGTAAAGAGGGGTCCCAAAAGTCACACAGCACGTTAAAGTCAAGTTGGGAAGCAGTACAAGGAAAGGTTGCAAGAGATTCTGTGGGACCGGATTTTAATTCCTTAATGGAAGGGGGAAAAGGTCTTTCCCCACAGACCACAAAAGAAATGTTGCTAGTACAAAAGAATTGCATGGTGAGGGTGTGTGTTCTAACAGATCTGAAGTTTCATTAGGTACACACCCAACACACATTTCTTTTTTTCCTCTTCCATGTATAAAATGACCAGGGCACTTCAACTTAATCAAGGCAGTCTGGGAGAGAAGAGGGAAGTCAGATTTGGGCAAATACGGACTAGATGCTCATTCCCAAAGCCCGGTCCTCAGGTCGAGAAAATGTTAGCTCTTGGTTCCCAACCTGAGATCAGCCTGCTGAGTGGGTACTATCATTCTGCCCTTAGAAGTGAGCAAATGGAGGCTCAGGGAAATTAACTAACTCACTCAAGAACAGTCACTCCTACAGTGCAAAGCTAACTCTCTGTAGGACTTTACCTATGAATGTCTCAGTGTATCCATCCATCAAATGGGATAATAAAGCCTGCTTATAGAACCAAAAAATGCTGATGTTAGAAACGGTCCTCAGAAGACGTCAGAGGACCATCCAAACAAAACGAACCCTTAATACACAAAACAGACAAAAATTAATGTCTTTATGATAAAGTCCATCCAAGACAGCATGGGTGCTGTTTTAACGAACACCAGGTGGTTCCACTCTCCCTAAAACAAAACACGAGATTTCTAAGGTCAAGTTTCCACTCTCCCCTACCATGTCATCTCTCCCTTGAGGGTCTCACATGGCCCCTTCCTGCCATCAGGCAGCCGAACCCTTGACATGACACCCTCTCCTCTTGGCAGTTCTGTATCAAGTATGCACAGAATTCCCTTTGCTGTCGGCTCTGAGCACCATGGAGACAGTCTGGAATTTTCCCAACGCTGTTCCTACATTTGTTGCAGGAAAATCAGTTCAGTTCAGTCACTCAGTCGTGTCCGATTCTTTTTGACCCCATGGACTGCAGTTCGCCAGGCTTCCCTGTTCATCATCAACTCCCAGAGCTTGCTCAAACTCATGTCCATCCAGTCAGTGATGCCACCCAACCATCTCATCCTCTGTCATCCCCTTCTCCTCCTGCCTTCAATCTTTCCCAGCAACAGGATCTTTTCCAGTGAGTCAGCTCATCGCATCAAGTGGCCAAAGTATTGGAGTTTCAGCTTCAGCATCAGTCCTTCCAATGGGATTGACTGGTTGGATCTCCTTGCAGTCCAAGGGACTCTCGAGAATCTTCAACACCACAGTTCAAAAGCATCAATTTTTTAGCACTCAGCTTTCTTTATGGTCCAACTGTCACATCCATACATGACTGCTGGAAAAACCATAGTTTTGACTAGATGAACCTTTGTCAACAAAGTATTCTCCCTGCTTTCTAACATGCTGTCTAGGTTGGTCATAACTTTTCTTCCAAGGCGCAAGAGTCTCTTAATCTCATGGCTGCAGTCACCATCTGCGGTGATTTTGGAGCCCAAGAAAAAGTCTGTCATTGTTTCCCCATCTATTTGTCATGAAGTGATGGGGCCGGATGCCGTGATCTTAGTTTACTGAATGTTGAGTTTTAAGTCAAATTTTTCACTGTCTTCTTTCACTTTCATCAAGAGGCTTTTGAGTTCCTCTTCACTTTCTGCCATAAGGGTGGTGTCATCTGCATATCTGAGGTTATTGATATTTGTCCTGGCAATCTTGACTCCAGCTTGTGCTTCATCCAGGCTGGCATTTCGCATGCTGTACTCTGAGTATAAGTTAAATAAGTGGAAGAATAGAAGGTATGAGCACAGAGACTGAGGGAAACCTACAATCAGTCTGATTTACGAAGCGTGAAATTCTCACCCAAATTTGGCCAGAAGTGCTTCTCTCCAGACCCAGCAAACCATGTTCTGTTCCAGGAAGGCTCTTAAATCAGAAACACTCCAGGTAAATTGTCACAGTCCTACCAAATCATGTGGTAACATGCTTCTAAGTCCATGAAAGATTCCTACTTTTTGGCCCAATAATTCCCCTTCTAGCAGTGCCCCTGAATGGAATAATCAAATAACAAAGGCAGTAATTTAGACACAAATATTGTCACCACTAATTTACTGTGAGTGAAAGTCATTCAGTCGTGTCTGACTCTTTGTGACCCCATGGACGATACAGTCTATGGAATTCTTCAGACCAGAGTACTGAAGTGGGTAGCCTTTCCCTTCTCCAAGGGATCTTTCTGACCCAGGAATCAAACTGGGGTCTCCTGAACTGCAGGCAGATTCCTTACCAATTGAGCTATCAGGGAGAGATCTAACTTACTGTAATTATTTTAAAAACTAGAAGCAAACTATACAACAATTCCGCTTATGACTTCATCAAAAGATAGAACATTATGTAACCATCAAAAATGATGTTTCCAAAGTATTTTTAATGACACTAAATGGAAAAAAAAATAGCACTAAATGAAAAAAAAACAGGATGCAAAACTGCTACCTGTGATGTGATCAAATATTTTAAACCAAAATAAGAAAAGTGTGAGTATTGATAAGAAAAAAGTGAGAAGAAACCTGCCAAAATGTTAAGAGTTGTTAAGACCAAATGGTACGATTAATGTGGATTTGCTTCACACTTTTTATTTTCTTTTTACTATGAGGCTGCATTAATTTGCTATCTGAAAACAAAAGAGTCTTTCTTAAAGATATCGACTTTGTAGCCCGCAACACAGATGCATTTTCTCAGGCCACTTCTTCTTCCTTCTACCCTGCCCTCACCTTGCTCCCCCTGGTGCCTCGTCCTCCACCTAAGCTGGGTGTTCCGGGAAGGGAGGAAACAGATACAAATCAGGGAAACAGCAAGTACCAGATTGCTCTCCCGCCCAGGAAAATGTTTAGGGAAAACTCAAGAAAATGCCAGTGGAACAAGTACCAAACAGAGCCCGCACATCCACTCCCAAGAAGCAAGAAGCTTAAGTGGAATAAAGCACCTTCTAGTTTTCCTGAAAATGTTTTCAGTGAAAATAAACTCTCAAAAGACGCTTGCTCCTTGGAAGAAAAGTTATGATGAACCTAGAGAGTGTATTAAAAAGCAGAGACATTACTTTGTGGACATAGGTCTGTATAGTCGAAGCAATGGTTTTTCTAGTGATCATGTACAGATGTGAGAGTTGGACCATGAAGAAGGTCAAGTGCCAAAGAACTGATGCTTTTGAACTGTGGTGTTGGAAAAGACTCTTGAAAATCCCTTGGACAGTAAGGAGGTCAAACAAGTCAACCCCAAAGAAAATCAACTGTAAGGACTCATTGGAAGGACTGATGCTGAAGCTGAAGCTCCAATACTTGGGCCACCTGATGCAAAGAGCCAACTCATTGGTAAAGACCCTGATGTTGGGAAAGATTGAAGGCGGGAGGAGCAGGGGACGACAGAGCATGAGAAGGTTGGATGGCATCACCCACTCACTGGACATGAGTCTGAGCAAACTCCAGGAGAGAGCGGAGGAGGGAGAAGCCTGTCACAGAGTGTTGGACACAACTGAGCAACTAAACTGAACCGAACTAGTCTATGTTGCCCACTAATCTGGCCTCCAGCACTTCCTGATCATTGAAACCAAATAGGAGATTGACACTTGAGCAGACTGCCGCCTCCCTCCCTGAACGTCCAGTGTGCGCTTTGTTTACCCACGTGCGCCGATGGCTGCAAAGGCAGAAGCTGCAGCTGCTGCTCACACCAAGCCCAGCGCTGCTGGTCAGTGTTCAGAATGTGCTCATCAAGGGACTCAAAAACACGAAACTCAAAGATGCGATTGTCCTTAGACACGCATTCTCTGTTAATAAAATGCACAAAAGCAGCCAGACTGTGGAGCAAAGGGGTTTATAGAGCTATTGGTAATCATCTTGAGTGAGTGAGTGAAGTCACTCAGTCGTGTCCTACTCTTTGCGATCCCATGGACTGTAGCCTACCAAGCTCCTCTGTCCATGGGATTTTCCAGGCAATAGTACTGGAGTGGATTGCCCTTTCCTTCTCCAGGGGATCTTCCCAACCCAGGGATCGAACCCAGGTCTCCCGCATTGTAGACAGATGTTTTACCGTCTGAGCCACCAGGGAATCTTAACGGTAAATACATACCTCTTTGCAATTTACAAAGCAATTTCATAAACTTTATCTTTTAACTCCCAGAACAGATACATGAAATAGGTATTGAGTTTACTTCTCCAGTCTCGGCACTTTTCTGAGACTATGACCAGATGGACTAATTACTCAGTCCATAACAGAATATGCCCACTCTAACCCCAGAAATCCCGGATGGAGCTGCACAAACAGCTGTCCCCGCATGCCCTCGAAAAGACAGAGTCTAGACAACAGCAGACATAAATAACAGTGACTTCACTGGGAAAGAGAAACTGTGGACTTTATTTTTCATAGTCTCACCTTTAATGAATTTCATTTTGTATCTGTGGAAAGTTTTGGTTTTGTGTTTTAAATATGAAATTCTGAATAGCTTAACTCCTGTGCCACAAATATCTGATACTAATTTAAAAAAAAAAAGCTGCTAAAATGATCTGGGGAAAGAAAAGCCAGAAGATGGTTTATGCATCAAACCTTTCCAGCCTGGCTTATTTTGAAAACAAAGCCACAGACTGAGCGAAAAAAACTCATTAATAAACCTGTTCTTACAACATTTCTAGACCAATTTTTCAATTTTGAATAAAGGCTTTGAAAAGTGAATTCAGGATGGTACCATTCTCCAAATTTTTTCAGAATTTTTATATTATAATGTCTATCATTTGTTTTAAAGTGCATCAGTGTAGGAAGCGTAGTGTGTGTGTCTGTGTGTGTGTGTGTGTTCGCCCATGCATGTGTCTGAATTAGTTTCAATCTCCCCCATAGGGTAGGTTGGTTAACATTTGAAGAACCCTTCCCAGAAATATACACCCCAGGAGTATTAATTAACATTTGAAAGATCCTAATTAGAAGTCCCAACTCCAGAAGCTCCATGACAGTCATTTCAAGTATCAAATTCTTAATCTAAAATATAGGAATCATTCATTTCGCGCAAGGAATATTTGAAATAATTTCTCACTGTTGAAATGAATAGTGTTCAAACATGCAGATTCATTCGAAATACCACACAGGTATCTTCATCTCAGCATAAATAAAGGATAAAAATTTGAGAAGCCCAACAGTCTACTTCAGTGGGGAGCCTGGCTTGATCTCATTTTAATAGTGTTATACCACTTGACTGAGAACTCTTTTTCCTGATCCAACTGGAAAGCTAGCTAACCCTCCCTCTAGGCAGACTACTGCTACATCTGACTGTGGGAAGTCTTTCTTGCAAGGTGCTTTTGAGCTTGTCAAAGGGTAGAGAACTGGGACTTCAGCAGGATTACAAGGTCGTGGCTATGACTGCTGTGGGCTCTGCTTCCTACTAAATGTTTGCGTGGCGGCGGAACTCACTGTAACTTCCCGATAACATCACTTGGTCCCAAGGTCATGGGTGAAGAGACTATTGCTCTCACTTACCTACGATCCTTGTAAGCAACTAACATACACCAAGACAGCATGACAATTTCAAACAGCCCAACTGACAGGACAGCTTGCAACAGCTGTTTTTGTCTTCCAGTCTCTTGGCGGTGACTGACTCTTTGAGACCCCATGGACTGCAGCACGCCAGACTCCCCTGTCCTTCACTGTCTCCTGGAGTTTGCTCAATTCACGTCCACTGGGTCGGTGATTCTATCTAACCATCTCATCCTCTGCTGCCGCCTTCTGCCCCTGCCTTCAATCTTTCCCAGCATTAGGGTCTTTTCCAATGAGTTGGTTCTTTGCATCAGATGAGCAAAGTATTGGAGTGTCAGTTTCAGCATCAGTCCTTTCAGTGATTATTCATTCAGGGTTGATTTCCTTTAGGATTGACTAGTTTGATCTCCTTGAAGTCCAGAGGACTCTCAAGAATCATCTCCAGCACCATAATTTGAAAGCATCAGTTCTTCAGAGTTCAACCTTCTTTATGGTCCAACTCTCACATCCATACATGACTACTGGAAAAAACTATAGCTTTGACTATACAGACCTTTGTCTGTAAAGTGAGCTTGGACTAATACTACTGGAATATGCTGTGTGCTCTGTCGCGTCCGACTCTTTGCAACCCGAAGGACTGTAGCCCACCAGGCCCCCCATCCATGGAATTATCTGAGCAAGAACACTGGAGTGGGTAGCCATTCCCTTCTCCAAGGGATCTTCCTGACCCAGGGATTGAACCCAGCAGGCAGATTCTTTACCACTGTGCCACCTGGCAAGCACTGGAATGTGTGGGAAGCATTCAGTCTGTGTCCATGGGTACCTCATCCTCCCCTCTATGGGGAAACTTGGGGAGGGCATTTCTCTCTCTCTCACACACGCACACACACACACACACACACACACACACACACACACACCATGCAAGTCTCAAGATTCCGATGTAAGCCTAAATTATGGTCTTCAATCCATCTCTCACCAGATAATTAAAGATGGATTCTTGGGAGCCTGCCTGAACATCACTTAATAGAGTCCTCCATTCATCACTGGCTACTGATCCCCAGGTGTATAGTCCACTGGTCAGAACCCCAGAGAAGAGGAAAGACGTGTGTTCCCTGAGTCACTCTCAGAATGCTGTGCACCCACCCAGATAGTTGTTTCTTACAGCATTTAATAACACTGTAAAATATTTACAACATAAGTGTAAGTGGGAAAAAAGCTTAGTTTTCAAGAGGATATTTAGTATGGCTTCACTTTTGTTTTATAAATGAAAGAAAATATGTCCGAAAATTGTATCTGCTCATTGCAGAGATGACACTGCTGGAGATTTCTATTTTCATCATTATAGTTTCAAAATGCTTTACAATGAACAAAAACACTATAACCAGTTAAAAGATATGTTACTGTAACAATTTAAATATTTACTCTTACCAGGGCGGTTTCTATACCAGTGACTTTCAATAGTAATATACTGCAAGCCACATATGTAATTTTACATTTAGAAAATAAAAAGACCCAGGCTACCTTCTCTATTTGATTTTCTTCTTCCTGCACTTTTGTTTTTCTTCTGTAATTTTTAAGTATTTGAGTTTGAACAGATGAGCTCTGGGGGGAGGCGGCTTCCACAACGTGAGGGGGAACCAAGAAAATTTTAAACACATGTATTTTCCAGCTTCCTGTCTTTACACAAAAATAAAGTATTGACACACACAAAAAAGTACAAAGAAACAAGTAAAATTAGTTTTAATGATTTATTCTGTGTAACTCAAATATTATCCCTTGAATGTTGCATTCATTGTAAAATTACTAGTGAGATCCTTTATATTCTCTCTTTTGTACTAAATCTGCAAAGAAACAGAAGGTGCACTTTACACTTAGAGGACAAGCTGTATTTCAGATTGACCACATTTTGGGCCTCACTGATACATGTGGGCAGTGTCTGCTGAACTGGAGAGCACAGCTCTCAGCACCAGCCACAGAAGAATCAACATCCAAAGCATCACGTCAGAGGGGGTCAAGGTCTCTCCTCGTGTGCTTTCTCACATAGTCATATTTTTTTAAATTAATATTTATTGAAATGTAGTTGCTTGACAATGTTGCATCAGTTTCTGCTGAGCAGCAAAGCAAATCAGCTATGTTGTTGCTGTCATTCAGGACCTAAGTCATGTCTGACCCTTTGTGACTCCATGGGCTCTAGCCCGCCAGGTTCCTCTGTCCATGGGATTCTCCAGGCAAGAGGGCTGGAGAGGGTAGCCATTCCCTTCTCTAGGGACTTCTGACCCAGGGATCACCTATATGGATACATATATTCCATTTTTGTTTTTTTCTTATTTCCTTTCCATTTAGGTCACCACAGAGCTTTGAGTTCCCTGTGTAGGTTCTCATTATTTACCTTTTTAAAAATTGTTTAAACTTTTTGTCTTATACGGGAGTATAGCCGATTGACAATGTTGTGAAAGCTCCAATCGGACGTATTTTAAAGTTGGATGAAAAGGCCCCTGCTTAGAAAGTCCATTTTGTTGTTCAGTTGCTAAGTTGTGTCTGATTCTGCAATCCCATTCTTGACCACTAGCGCTGGCTGGAAAGCTCCTTTGGCTTCTATCTGGAGGGTGAGTTGGAGCCAAAGAGAGATAGGCAAGGTGAGGACAAATTAGGAAAAGAGAGTCACAGGCGCGGGAGACAGGGTGGTGCCTGGATCCCACAGTGGCTGAAGAAAATGGACACAGTGAGCAGAGGTATCATTGACAAAACTTGGCGGGTGACGGGGGGTGGGCTGTGAGGGAGAAGGTTCCAGTCAAGGCTGATTCCTGCTGTCCGAGTCTGGCTGAGTAGCTGGACTATCGTGATAGTGACCAGCGGAAGCCCAGCCTGACACAGCCACCAGCCCAAGGCCCACTTGACTTTGGACTCCAGGATATCTGTCTCTAGGTGAGTGACCACACTGTCGTGGTTATCCAGGTCATTAAGATAATTTCTGTAGAGTTTTTCTGTGTATTCTTTGTACCTCTTCTTAATATGCTCTCCTTTTTTTAGCTCCATAGAGTTTCTGTCCTTTATTGTACCCATCTTTGTATGAAATGTTCCCTTGGTATCTCAAATTTTCTTGAAGAGATCTCTAGTCTTTCCCATTCTATTGTTTTCCTCTATTTCTTTGCATTGTTCACTTAGGAAGTCTTTGTCTCTCCTTGCTATTCTTTGGAACTCTGCACTTTAGAACACTTTTAGTTTCTAAGGCATTTCACTCATTTCCCACTTGTTTTTAAAGCCGCAGTCCAATCCCTCCTCATGACACCCCCTGACTTGTTCACTGCCGCCTACCTGCCCACCCTCAGCTCCAGGCTCAGCTTTCCAGTCAGACCCGCAGCTCTAGGGCTGCATCACGCCCTCCTCCTCTCCTGCCTCACTCTGCCCCTCTGCACACGCTATACTTTCTGCCTGAAGAGCCCTCCTGCACCTCCTTGACCCTGTTCATCTCTTTTCTGCCTAAACTTCCCCTGGAACACCCAGGGGAAGCCCAGCCCAGCCCAGCCCCACCCCCAGCTGAGTTGGGTGCCCAATCCCTTGGAATCCTTAGCAGCTTGTCCACACTCTCCCCTAGGACTCCCCAGGCTTGGATTAGAAGGGTCTACCTGTGTCTCTGCCTGCCTCCCGTTCACAAGACTGAGCAGCGTGTGGGTACTTCCTGTGTCTTATTCATTCTCAGTTCCTTGCCCAGAGTCTAGCACACATGTTGGCTAGATTAAAAGCATCGTGTACTTACTCTTGGTGAAAGTGAAAGTCGCTCAGTCGTGTCTGACTCTTGGTGGCCCCATGGACTGTACAGTCCAGGGAATTCTCCAGGCCAGAATACTGGAGTGGGTAGCCTTTCCCTTCTTCAGGGAATCTTCTGAGACAGGAATTGAACCCAGGTCTCCTGCATTGCAAGTGGATTCTTTACCAGCTGAGCCACAAGGGAAGCCCAAGAATACTGACGTGGGTGGGTAGCCTATCCCTGCTGTCAGTGTGCTGCACTCTATATGCCAGCAAATTTGGAAAACTCAGCAGTGGCCACAGGACTGGAAAAGGTCAGTTCTCATTGCTATCCTTAAGAAAGGTAATGCCAAAGAATGCTCAAACTACTGCACAATTGCACTCATCTCTCATGCTAGTAAAGTAATTCTCAAAATTCTCCAAGCCAGGCTTCAACAACACATGAACCGTGAACTTCCTGATGTTCAAGCTGGTTTTAGGAAAGTCAGAGGAACCAGATATCAAATTGTCAACATCCGCTGGATCATCGAAAAAGCAAGAGAGTTCCAGAAAAACATCTATTTCTGCTTTATTGACTATGCTAAAGCCTTTGACTGTGTGGATTACAATAAACTTCGAAAATTCTGAAAGAGGTTGGAATACCAGACCACCTGACCTGCCTCTTGAGAAATCTGTATGCAGGTCAGGAAACAACAGTTAGAACTGGACATGGAACAACAGACTGGTTCCAAATAGGAAAAGGAGTATGTCAAGGCAGTATGTTGTCACCCTGCTTATTTAACTTATATGCCGAGTACATCATCAGAAACGCTGGGCTGGAAAAAGCACAAGCTGCAATCAAGATTGCCTGGAGGAATATCAATAACTTCAGATATGCAGATGATACCACCCTTAAGGCAGAAAGTGAAGAGGAACTAAAGAGCCTCTTGATGAAAGTGAAAGAGGAGAGTGAAAAAGTCAGCTTAAAGCTCAACATTCAGAAAACTAAGATCATGGTATCTGGTCCCATCAGTTCAGTTCAGTTCAGTTGCTCAGTCATGTCCAACTCTTTGTGACCCCATGAACCGTAGCACGCCAGGCCTCCTTGTGCATCACCAACTCCCGGAGTCCACCCAAACCCATGTCCATTGAGTCGGTGATGCCATTCAACCATCTCGTTCTCTGTTGTCCCCTTCTCCTCCCGCCTTCAATCTTTCCCAGCATCAGGGTCCTTTCCAATGAGTCAGCTCTTCACATCAGGTGGCCCAAGTATTGGAGTTTCAGCTTCAACATCAGTCCCTCCAATGAACACCCAGGACTGATCTCCTTTAGGATGGACTGGTTGGATCTCCTTGCAGTCCAAGGGACTCTCAAGAGTCTTTTCCAACATCACATTTCAAAAGCACCAATTCTTCTGCACTCAGCTTTCTTTGGAGTCCAACTTTCACATGACCACTGGAAAAACCATAGCCTTAACTAGATGGACCTTTGTTGACAAAGTAATGTATCTGTTTTTTAATACGCTATCTAGGTTGGTCATAACTTTCCTTTCAAGGAGCATGCGTCTTTTAATTTTATGGCTGCAATCATCATCCGCAGTGATTTTGGAGGCCAGAAAAATAAAGTCAGCCACTGTTTCCACTGTTTTTCCATCTATTTGCCATGAAGTGATGGGACTGGATACCATGATCTTAGTTTTCTGAATGTTGAGCTTTAAGCCAACTTTTTCACTCTCTCTTTTCACTTTCATCAAGAGGCTCTTCAGTTCTTCTTCACTTTCTGCCATAAGGATGGTGTCATCTGCATATCTGAGGTTATTGACATTTCTCCAGGCAATCTTGATTCCAGCTTGTGCTTCTTCCAGCCCAGCATTTCTCATGATGTACTATGCATATAAATAAAATAAGCAGGGTGACAATATACAGCCTTGATGCACTCCTTTTCCTATTTGGAACCAGTCTGTTTTTCCATGTCCAGTTCTAACTGTTACTTCCTGACCTGTATACAGGTTTCTCAAGAGGCAGGTCAGGTGGTCTGGTATTCCCATCTCTTTCAGAATTTTCCACAGTTTATTGTGATCCACACAGTCAAAGTCTTTGACGGGGAAGCAGTGGAAACAGTGGCAGATTTTATTTTGGGGGACTCCAAAATCACTGCAGATGGTGACTGCAGCCACCAAATTAAAACACTTGCTTCTTGGAAGGAAAGTATGACCAACCTAGACAGCATATTAAAAAGCAAAGCCATTACTTTGCTAACAAGGGTCCATCTAGTCAAACCTATGGTTTTTCCAGTAGTCACATATGGATGTGAAAGTTGGACTCCAAAGAAAGCTGAGTGCAGAAGAATTGGTGCTTTTGAACTGTGATGTTGGAAAAGACTCTTGAGAGTCCCTTGGACTGCAAGGAGATCCAACCAGTCCACTCTAAAGGAGACTAGTCCTGAGTGTTCATTGGAGGGACTGATGTTGAAGCTGAAGCCACCTGATGCAAAGAACTGACTCACTGGAAAAGACCCTAATGCTGGGAAAGATTGAAGGTGGGAGGAGAAGGGGACGACAGAGAATGAGATGATTGGATGGCATCACTGACACAATGGACATGGGTTTGGGTAAACTCTGGGAGTTGGTGATGGACAGGGAGGCCTGGCGTGCTGCAGTCTGCGGGGTCACAAAGAGTCAGACACGACTGAGCGATTGAACTGAACTGAGCTGAGCCTATCCCTTTTCCAGCGGATCTTCCCACAGGGGTCTGTTCCATTGCAGGCAGATTCTTTACCAACTGAGCTATCAGGGAAGCCCCTTACTTACTCTTGGTAACAGGAGTATAATGGGTTGAAGCATGTATACTACATCACTTCAGTTGTGTATGACTATTTGCAACTCCATGGACTGTAGCCCGCCAGGCTCCTCTGTCCATGGGATTCTCCAGGCAAGAATACTGGAGTGGGTTGCCATTTCCTCCTCTTCCCTACCCAGGGATCGAACTCAAGTCTTTTCTGTCTCCTCCATTGGCAGGCAGATTCTTTACCAACTGCACCACCTGGGAAGCCCCAGATATGAGTGGGCCCTACACAGAGGAGGCCATGTGGTGATGGAGCAGAAATCCAAGCAATGTGTCAACAAGCCATCCCAGAGATGGCTGGGAATCACCAGTCTCCTCTGTCCATGGGATTTCCCAGGCACCCAGGGATCGAACCCATGTCTCCTGCATTGCAGGCAGTGTCCAGCGTGGCAGGTGGATTCTTTACCAACTGAGCCACCAGGGAAATCCCTTCCAAAGGGTAGGAAAAAGCAAGGAAGGATTCTCCCTCCGAGCCTGCAGAGAGAGTGGGCCCTTCCAGCAACCTATTTTCAGAGCTCTTGCCTCCAGAATAGTGAGAGAATAATTTTTTGCTGTGTTAAGCAACCATGTGTGTGTCAATTAATTACAGCAGCTCTAGAAAACAGATATGGAGGATAATGAGAAATAGAATGTGAATGCACATAGGATGCCTATATGATGAGTTAAAAAACAAAAACGCTTGCTTATGCTATTGTTCGATTTGAGAAATCCCCATAAATGTCTAACCTGCTTCACGCTCTCTGCACTCCCTCCTCCAGCTGGCTGAGTCATCCATGATGGTGAAGTAACCATCATGGATGACTCAGAAATAGTTAGAAATTGCTAGAAATAGTTAGGTTCATTTTCTTGACTGCCCACTCCC
The DNA here is from genome assembly GCF_016772045.2 of Ovis aries. Lineage (NCBI taxonomy): Eukaryota > Metazoa > Chordata > Mammalia > Artiodactyla > Bovidae > Ovis > Ovis aries. The sequence goes on from NC_056059.1 coordinate 113,462,438, forward strand.
TACTCTGTTACATCCCGCTCCAGAGGTAGAGCCAGGTCAGATGCTGAGATCCTATCACCCTGTGGCAGCTTTCCAACCCACACCCCCCGCTTCCACCCCTGGATCTCCTCCCAGCACCAAGTACTGCAGCCTCCTCCTCTCAGCCACATCCTCCCCCAGGGCAAGTTCTCAGGTCACCCCTTCCCAGCCCACCTCCCACTCTCCCAGGTAAGTGTTCCATGCAGCACAGGCTCCAGAAAACAGAATCTGTGAGCACGTGATGAGCAAACACATTTTCTACACTTTGCGTGAGCAATCACTGCTAATAATTGCTAATTTAGAGCCGCAGCTGCTGCTGCTAAGTCGCTTCAGTCGTGTCCGACTCTGTGTGACCCCATCGATGGCAGCCCACCAGGCTCCCCCGTCCCTGGGATTCTCCAGGCAAGAACACTGGAGTAGGTTGCCAGTTCCTTCTCCAGTGCATGAAAGTGAAAAGTGAAAGTGAAGTCGCTCAGTCATGTCCAACTCTTCACGACCCCATGGACTGCAGCCTACCAGGCTCCTCCGTCCATGGGATTTTCCAGGAAAAAGCAGCATTCATTAAAGAAGCAGGATCTTTGCTTGTCTACCTACAACCCATTTTTAGGTTCAAAATCTCAAAATCAGGCAAGGTGTCTTTAAAGATGCTGTTAGTCCTCAGGGCATTTTCTTATTTTCTTCAACTGAACCTTGGGAGTTATCTGAATAAGTATGAAGTTATGCTGGCCTCAACAAGTGATAGATGGTTGTAAAAAGTCAATATCTAATCCCACCATAATTTATTTGCTAATTCCATTTAGGTAGGCGGTATTCCTACTCTTTATCTCAGCCAGCAGTCTCACCCCCCAAAAAATTAGATTTTAAAATGCAGGGAGGGCAGACCAAGTGATGAGCCCACATTCACAGAACCCCCGAGAGTTCTTAATCACTAAGAAAATTCTATGTGAAAATCAGATCCCCTCCAGCAGTAATGTTAACAGTCCTCCCGGTGATGCAGGAAAGGCACTGTTGAGAACTCCAGGGTTTATTTTTGTAATTTTTGACACAGTTCAGTAATTTTCCAGAAGGTCAGAGGGCAGGTAGCAGATGGTTAGTTTCCTCTGATTTGCGACAGCAACATCTTTCCAGCTGGTCTTGGTCTCTGCCCTCCTGCCATTTCTAACACCTCCTGCACCCTCCCTCCCCACAGCCTCTCAATCCACTCCCCCAAGATGCTAGAGCATCCAACGTCCACATTTAAACAGGCCATGACCTCTTCAGATCTGTAAAACCTGAACAGCTGGGAGGGCATCCGCGGCTCCCACCCGGGTCCCACCCACCCTCGGTCATCCTCAGCCAACCTCAGCCACTCTCAGCCACTGCAGCCTGCCCTTCCTCGAGCAGCAGGTACACCTGAGCTCAGACCACATCAGCGCCACTTGAATCTTCAGATCATTTCTCCCTTTGCCAATTCACAGCACCTCCTACACAAAGGGAATGTTTTGTTATTGGTTACACATCTGGCACTCTAGCCTATTTCACATATTTTTAAACACTGTAGTCACCTTCCTTGCAAGTTTGGTTATTATTTAAATAATAATATTTATCTAATTGCATTTGTTTTATTTTTATTGGTTTTAAAATCCTGAAAAGACTTAAAAACTAAGCTGCTTACAGGTGAACAAAAGTGTTAACATTTGTTGTGGAATGTCCTTGTTCTGGGAGACCCCTGCTGGAGTATTAGACTGTGACATCACATCTGTAGCTTTTCCTCAAATGATTCAGTTAAGGAAAATTTGTGAATGTGAGAGGGTGAAGTGTTTTCCATTGAATTTTAGGGAAATTCCTGGTGGGACAATTGTATCCCAAATGAGATTACTTTGGGAGAAGCTGTGTACCTGTTAGCCTTTTGGGTCCTTATCCTGCTCCCTCCTGCTCAGTATGTCTCTGAGAGCCCAGTGGATCAGATAATGAGACATCTCCTTGACTTTCCCAGCTCCTCCACACTCGCCAGGCTGACTTGATCCCCCTCCATTACAATAATATTCTGCTGTAAATTGTCTTCATTCCTACAATTATTGCATCTGGGGCTGCAGTCAGCTTCGCAGGAGGAATTTGAGAGCTCCCAGGTCGCAGCATCCCAGGTGGTGCTAGTGGTAAAGAACCCACCTGTCAATGCAAGACATGCAACAGACACGGGTTTGATCCCTGGGTCAGGGAGATCCCCTGGAAAAGGAAATGGCAACCCACTCCAGCATTCTTGCCTGGGAAATCTCATGGACAGAGGAGCCTGGTAGGCTACAGTCTCTGGAATCAGAAAAAAGTTGAACATCACTGAGCACGCACACACATATGTAATGATTCAATAATCCTTACCGCAATCCCATGATGTAGATTTTATTTTATAGATGAAGCTTGGGGTAAAAGGACTTGAAAGTGACAAGCCAAACATCAAAAAGCTATAGGCTAGGACTTCCCTGGTAGTCCAGTGGTTAAAAATCCACCTGCCAGTGCAGGAGACAGGGGTTTGGTCCCTGGTCCAAGATCCCACATGCTGCAGGGCAAATAAGCCTGAGCAGTGCAATCACCAGGACCCACGCTCTAGAGCCTGGGCTTCGCAGCAAGAGAAGCCATCACAATGAGAAGCCTGCGCTCCCCAAGTAGAGTGGTCCCTGCTCCTTGCAGCTAGAGGGGACTCACACACAGCAACAAAGACCCAGCACAGCCAAACATTTTCAACCCACAATCTAGAGAAACAATAGAGGCAACTCTATTGCAACAGGAGAACTTTGAACAGTTGCACTAAAATTGTTTTCAAAAGGTTCAAAAGAGGAATGAATGTGAGGCCGTGGGAACCGTAACAGATGAGAGAGATCCTCGTCTGCCTGAAAACGTGGGCTCCTCTCATGACACCATGGTTTACTAGTTTCGTGACTGTTGTGGGAAACTCTCCAAAGGCCCACAGTGGGGTGGGAGACAGCTGTGCTTCCTGTCTCCTAGGCACATGTGCAGTGGCTAGATGGGGACCGTTGAGAAATGGAGTGTTTCCTGCCATATCAGTAAACAAGGACATCAGTCATCAGCCCTTCCGGCCCTCCAAATGTGACTGTTTGAGCCCTGAGGGAGAAGATTCTCGAGAGTCCCTTGGACTGCAAGGAGATAAAACCAGTCAACCTTAAAAGAAATCAACCTTGAATATTCACTGAAGGACTGATGCTGAAGCTGAAACTCCAATACTGTGGCCACCTGATGCGAAGAACTGACTCATTGGGAAAGACCCTGATGCTGGGAAAGATTGAAGGCAGGAGAAGGGGACAACAGAGGATGGTATGGTTGGATGATATCATCAACTGGATGGACATGAGTTTGAGAAAACTCTGGGAGATGGTGAAGGACGGGGAAGCCTGGTGTGCTACAGTCCATGGAGTTGAAAAGAGTCAGACATGACTTAACAACTGAACAACAACAAGAACAAGGGCACCCAGGAAGGAGAACGATGCTTGTGATTCAGCAGCCCTCAGGCTGCAGCCACTCCCTGTGGTAAGTATTGAAGAACTCGGGATGCAAAAAATGCAGAATACTGGCCCCAGAGAGCTGCTGCTGCTAAGTCGCTTCAGTTGTGTTCGACTCTATGCAACCCCATAGACGGCAGCCCACCAGACTCCCCGTCCCTGGGATTCTCCAGGCAAAAATACTGGAGTGGGTTGCCATTTCCTTCTCCAATGCATGAAAGTAAAAATTGAAAGTGAAGTCGCTCAGTCATATCCAATTCTTAGTGACCCCATGGACTGCAGCCTACCAAGCTCCTCCATCCATAGATTTTCCAGGCAAGAGTACTGGAGTGGGGTGCCATGCCTTCTCCGCCAGATAGCTGAGATGAACGTAAAAAGCATGATTTCGGTGAGCCCCGACTAGATCTTCCATTACACGGAAAAGTGCTAAATTCCTTAACTTGAGATATCTTGTTTTCTGTAACTAACAATAATTGTTTAATGTTCAGGCTACCTGCCCTTTGTTGCAAGACTTCCATATAACCTGGCTCCTCCCCTCACCTCCTTGGAAAGAGTTCTCTCAGGTTCACTGGCGATGGTGTCTCCCCAACCTGAAGTCCTAAAAATTTTAGGTTGAGACTATTTTTTAAGTCAATACTATTGATCCGGAAAGCAGAAATGACATGTTCTCTGTGTCCCTTCCTGAAAGATATGACACACATCTGCAGTGAGAGAGGAAAATAAACACCACCTGCAAATCCCCTGCCTCAAAGTCCCTTGGTTTAGAAATCTGCCTTATGGGAGACTTCCTTGATGTCCAGTGGTTAAGACTCTACACACCACTGCAGGGGTAGAGGTTCAATCCCTAGTTAGGGAACAAATATCCCACATGCCACAAGACCAAAAAAAGAAAAGAAAGAAAGAAATTTGCCTTGTTTACATATACCCTCCAAAAGGCAAAGTGTAAGTTCCAATCCAATGTCAACATGGGCTCACAATTTATGATCCTAGGGCAGACTTTAAAGGCAGCTGTATGTCCCCTACCCTTGTAGAACCAGTGGTTGTTGTTCAGTTGTGTCTGACTCTTTGCGACCCTGTGGACTGCGGTACACCAGGCTTCCCTGTCTTTCACCATCTCCCGGAGTTTGCTCAAACTCATCTCCATCGAGACAATGATGTCATCAAACAATCTCATCCTCTGTCATCCCCTCTCCTCCTGTCCTCAGTCTTTCCCAGCATCAGGGTCTTTTCCAATGTGTCAGCTCTTTGAATCATGTGGCCAAAATATTGGAACTTCAGAATCAGTCTTTCCAATGAATATTCAGGATTGATTTCCTTTAGCATTGGCCAGTTTGATCTTGCAGTCCAAGGACTCTCAAGAGTCTCCTCCAGCACAACTTGAAAGCATCAGTTCTTTAGCACTCAGCCACCTTTACGGTCCAACTCTCACATCCATACATGACTACTGGAAAAACCATAGCTTTGATTATACAGACCTTTATCAGCAAAGTGATGTCCCCGCTTTTTAAGAACCAGTATTCCAAGGTTTTGGCTGTTTGCTTCTGGCAAGATTCCACTCTGCTCTTCTCCCCAATCCCTCCCCACCCTACTGAGAAACCCTAAGACTCAGAAACATTTGACAGGGGAATATCTCAACTCACTCCCAACAGGAGGTAATTATTGGATAATAAGCCTGGCCTTGTATACATAAAGCACTTTGAATTGCCTCTATCTCCTGGCAATCTAAAGAGTTAATCAAGGTCTAATGCAAAAAAAAAAAAAAGAGAGAGAGAGAGAGAGAGAGATTTGTACTAGGTTTGGCAGATGACACCACCCTTATGGCAGAAAGCGAAGAGGAACTAAAAATCCTCTTGATGAAAGTGAAAGAGGAGAGTGAAAAAGTTGGCTTAAAGCTCAACATTCAGAAAACAAAGATCATGGCATCTGGTCCCATCATTTCATGGGAAATAGATGGGGAAACAGTGTCAGACTTTATTTTTTGGGCTCCAGAATCACTGCAGATGGTGAATGCAGCCATGAAATTAAAAGACGCTTACTCCTCGGAAGAAAAGTTATGACAAACCTAGAGAGCATATTGAAAAGCAGAAACATTACTTTGCCAACAAAGGTCTATCTAGTCAAGGCTATGGTTTTTCCAGTGGTCATGTATGGATGTGAGAGTTGGACTATGAAGAAGGCTGAGCACCGAAGAATTGATGCTTTTGAACTGTGGTGTTGGAGAAGACTCTTGAGAGTCCCTTGGACTGCAAGGAGATCCAACCAGTCCATTCTGAAGGAGATCAGCCCTGGGATTTCTTTGGAAGGAATGATGCTAAAGCTGAAGCTCCAATACTTTGGCCACCTCATGAGAAGAGTTGACTCATTGGAAAAGACTCTGATGCTGGGAGGGATTGGGGGCAAGAGGAGAAGGGGACAACAGAGGATAAGATGGCTGGATGGCATCACTGACTCGATGGACGTGAGTCTGAGTAAACTCTGGGAGTTGGTGATGGACAGGGAGGCTTGGCGTGCTGCGATTCATGGGGTCGCAAAGAGTCGGATACGACTGAGCGCCTGAACTGAACTGAACTGAACTGGCAGGCTCTAGGCCACTGACTTTTTCACTGAATTGTGTCACTTGAGTTCACTGAAACTTGAGCTTGTTATCCAAAAACAACTAATGATATCTATCTTGACTATTTCAAGAGTCACTGGGAAGATTAAATTTAGGGGACAGCTTGGCATTACTATAAAGAGCTCTGATTCAAGATCCGGACTGGCTGGGTTCAGACTCCACCTCTGCTGCCTACGAGCTCCATGACTGCAGGCAAGTAATTTACCCTGCCCATACCACGGGTTCCTTATCTGAAACAGGGAAAAAGGAAAGATTCTTTGCTAGAAGGTTGTTGTGACGATTAAATTGGTCAATATACAGAAAGCATTCACCAAGGTGTGTGACTTATAGTTAGTGCTTATGCCACTGGTCGTTACTATTATGTGAAAGCACTGAAAAAGTCAAAACTGAAGCGGAGCAGGGTCCTGTGGGACTCCGGGGCATGGAGGCCTTTTTGTCCCCCATTCCTTGTAGGCAGGACTCCTGCCTCCATGACCTCCTCTGAGTTCCAAAGGGCTAATCAAACACAAAACCACCGGAGGAAGAGGCTCATCAAGTTTAGGAGACTACCTAAGGCCCTGCACACAGCCTAATCTTGGCAGCAACCCCATCCTTTAGAAATCGCAGAAGAAAGAATACAAGACTGTTAACTGCCTTGATCCTTATCACATGCCCCTGCCTAAACGTAACCTCTTCCTGTTCACCAGGGAAGGGGGCACCATTCTTGATGGGCTAGACTACTGTGTTTCCCTTTGCCTGGCAAAGTAACAAAGTCACTCCATTTTTCTCCTCCATAACTCTGTCCCTGTATTCATGTTGGCATTGGTACACAGAGAGCCAAGATTTTGGCAACAAAACTCTCCTCCAAAGACACTGGTGCACTGTGGAAGGAGCCTTATGCACAAGCTTTCCATACATTTCCAAACAAGAATCTAGAAGGTTGCTTTTAGAACACTTCAAATACGCCCTGCCAAAGACACCAAGTCAAGGTCCCCATTCTGCTTTCTGTCACCCTAAGCAGCAGAAAGGATGACCATTTCCTGAGGATGGTGGGGATGACTGGAATCATATGTTATGACTGAACGGCATTTTCCAGCAAAAATGGAGCTCAGGGGTATTCCCTGGCAGTCTAGTGTTTAAGACCTCACCTTCCAATGCTGGGGGTACAGGTTCCCTCCCTGGTTGGGAAGCTAAGATCCCACGTGCTTTGAGGCTAAACAAACAAAACATAGAACGGAAGCAGTTCTCCAGGGCATCTTCCCAACCCAGGGATCCACACTGCGTCTCTTGCATCTCCTGCAGTGCAGGCAGATTCACTTACTGAGGCACTGGGGAAGCCTGTGCAACGATGCTACATAGTATTAAAAATTCAGAAGTGATATACATTTGTTTAGATCAGACTGTCTCACACACACACACACACACACACACCTCAACTCCACCTTATGGGCCTTGTTGCCATGGTAAATGCAGTTGTAGCAAAAATATATTTTTACACTTTGGTGAAAATTGGGTGGTATGGGGATTGTAGCCAGCCAGGCTTCTCTGTCCATGGAATTCTCCAGGCAAGAATACTGGAGTAAGTAGCTGTTCCCTCCTCTAGGGAATCTTCCCCACCCAGGGACTGAACCTGGGTCTCCTGCTTTGCAGGTATATTTACTGTCTGAACCACCAGGGAAGCCCTCATTCATGCTAGCAGCAGACCAGCGGAGGGGTTCTAGCTCAATAGGGAGATTTGTCCAGAAGAGGAGGAGGCAAGTGGGGTTCTGGGGGGAATAAACACAATAGGATATAAGCTTGCCAGGCCTTCCCTCTCCCATCTTCTCAAAATCCTCCCTCCACCCCAGGCTCCTTTTTTCCATCCCTTCAATTCCAGGCAGTTCACCTTCCACCTATTCCAATCTGCTTTGCTAGCACCGCTCATGAAATTGTTCTCTCTGGAACAAAAGAATTTTCTCCCTTTACTTATGAATAACATTAGTTTGACAGAACATAAGCACTATCCTTTTTGTCATTTCAATCAAATCCCTAATTTGTATTCATTATAAAATGACGGGAAAGAAAAAGATAAGAAAATAAAAATTATTAAAGTTTTAAATCACCCGAATCCCACAACCCAGAGATAGTGACTATTAACATGTCGGTGTAATCCTTCCAGACTTTCAGCAAACCAACACAGATATGCATATATATCCTTAGAAAACAATATCAGAATAGGACTATTTTAAGACCTCTTTGCTTTTAACTCAAAATATCATGCACAACTTTCCCTCTTAGTACATAAAAACATGCAATGATCTTTGTGAATTTAGCATAAACTATTGAACTAATTCTCTATTACTGAACATTTAGGTGGTTTCTGAATGTTTGATATTACAGGCAACACACATGAGCATTCTTGAACATATATCTTCAGGATATTTCTGTAATCATTCTTTAGGATAAATGCTAACAAATATCTGATTGTCTCATTTAATGTTGAGAGTCCCTTGATTTTTTTTTAAGTGTACAGCATAATGATTTGATTTATTTATTTTTAACTTTTTATTTTGTATTGGGGCATAGCTGATAAATAATATTGTGACAGTTTCAGGTGGACAACGAAAAGATTCAGCCATACGTATGCATGTATCCATTCTGCTCCTGAACTCCCCTCCCATCCAGGCTGTCACACCACACTGAGCAGAGTTCCACACGCTATGCAGTAGGTCCTTGGGGTAGAGTCCCTTGATTTGTAAGATAAATTTCAAACGCACTAGCTGAACTCACTCTGAATCTTATCTCCCTCCACCCTCTCACTCCCCAAATACACTGCTGACACTTTCTGGTTTTAACCCTCCCGTGCCTTTCCTTCACTTCACTATCTTTTCTCTCTTCTTTCTCCAGCATGAAAATGTCAACCTCTTCTAGAAATTGTCCATCATCCTGATCTGTCACTAGTACAATCAATACTATACTATTGAGGACTACTAGCCCTTGCAATCACCATCGTTATCATCCTCATCATCACACACGTAGAGCACTTATTTTGTGAAAGGCAATATGCTAAGCATGATACACAGATATGTCGTTTTATCCTTTCAGCAAATCTCTGAAGCAGCGACTGATACCCAATTTTACAGATTAGAAAAACAGATTTAGATGGGTAGGTATGTCAGAATTTCTGAATCTATGAGTACTTATACACAGTGTTAAACTAAATAAGTATATGTGAATGTGTGAGGCGCTAACTCAAGGTACAACTGTTTCAATGAATCAATTATTTTTCAAAAAAAGCCACTTAAAACTGATGTCATTATCTAGAGAAAATAACTAGGCGATGCGATTAAAGGGAACTATGCAATTTAAGGTGAATCTATTTGGATAAAAAAGTAGAAATGAAGGTAAATTATGAGTATTCTAGATTAAAACTCATGTTCCCCAAACTGGTAAGTACTTTAATTGTCTTTACACATCAATAAGAATTGGGGAAAATCCAACCTATATACGACATTTTAGTGTAAGTATCATGCCATTTCATCAGGTACTTAACATCCTATACTAAAAATCAGTGTTATTACGTGATTTTACCCAGTTAGTCAAAAGGAAAATTGGAATCCCTACTCATAAGAAAACAAAACCAAGACAACACCCCATTATAGCTGCTAGGCGTTTACATAAGCACATTACATTTTCAAAGCATTCAACAAGTAATTAGTTGAACTTGGAATTGAATGTGTTTTTATTATCAGAATGTGGAAGTAAACCTTCCGCTGAATAACTATTAAACCTTGACCAAAAAAAAAAAAAAAAAAAGAATTATTGTTAGTTGTTTAAACGTCAATAAAATTAAGACAACTTTTTTCCTTTCTAATTAGCTAACAAAGCCGGCATGACTTTCACCAATTCAGTTAGTTTCTAACAAAGGTGAAATAATAAACACTTAATGAAGGAGCTGGTCTCTTACATTGTGGGGCTCTGTGCCAAGAGGTGTGAAGACAGGATAGATACATCCACACCCCTTCCCCAGCACGTCTACTTCTGAGGAGGAAATAAAATTACATTTACTCCAAAACAAGCACAATTACACTACGCACCAGACAAAACTGTGCATGTTTTTGAAATCAAGAACTGTCATCTACGTAAAGGCCTTCCTTTCCACTTTACAACTTGTATGCCTTTTAAATTTTTCACTATTTTAATGTGTTCTCTCTTAGAAAAATAAACTTTTTAAGCTATTATGTGGGGAAAATGGTACAGAAAAAGACTGAAATAATCGTTTTGGGCATACCTGAATTTGTGGAGAATTCCTATCTGTTAAACGCTTGTGTATAATGACAAAGGTGATTCTCACCCAAAATATGTTTGTTAATTTCTCAATACTTGTAATACTTCCGAAAAGTTTTCCACAAAAGAAATCCTAAAAGCCAAAATAAGTAAAACTTGTCTGCTCTCTTCCTATTTTGATACCCAGAGAGGCTACTAGAAATACTAATTTCCTTTTAAACCTTGGTAGAGTTTTCTATTAATTTAATTTTTAATTAAATTTCAATTTAGCTGTTCCTTGATCATTTAAATCCATTTGAATAGATAACGGTTCAAAAGTCAAAAGGAACAAAAATTTCCCCTTCCACCTCAGTCCCCAGTCACCCAGTTTCCCTTCCTGAAGGCAACAACCAGTGTCCCCATCTCCTGTGCATCTTCCCAGAGACTTCTTCAAGAGGCAGACCTTCAATCTGACTCTGCCCCCAAGGCTAGAGAAAATTCTATCTTGGTCGTGTTAAAAAACAAAAAAATTTAAGGTAATATCAAGATTTGCATATAAATATGAAATGAACGTGTGTTAAAATTTTTATTATAACTTATTCAATGATGAACTAGCAAGGTGTTAACACCAGTTTAAGGAGGAGATCGAGAACCACACCTTATCTAGGCATGTAAAGAACCCCAAGGTGAATTTACAAACATGCATCTGTCCACATGGCAATAATCAGTTGCATCCCACCAGGCATAATTGACTTGCATCTCCATAATCAATAATCCTTTCACTAGCAACAGGTTTCTCCAACTCACAGAGGTGTAAAACAGCTCAAAATCTTCCCTGGTGGCAGTAAAGAACCTGCCTGCAGTGCAGGAGACTTGAGTTCAATCCCAGGGTTAGGAGGATCCCCTGGAGAAAGGAATGGCAACCCATTCCAGCAGTCTTGCCTAGAAAATTCCAAGGACAAAGGATTCCATTGGGCTATAGTCTATGGGGTGCAAAGAGTTGGGCATGACTGAGCAACTAAGCACACGGCATGAAAAATAGCTCAAAGTCAGTGAAAGACAGATAAACAGGAAGGATGTATTTACACAGAGAACTGAGTCATCTTTGTCCATTTTGGTCTTTCACCATTTTTTCCTGACAATCACGTTGGTAGAATCCCTACTTCCTCCTCTGTACTCTCCAGGAAGGTGCAGAGATCTATCTCACAACAGAAAATTCAAGGCAACTCTCCCAGTCTTGGGTCTGCACTGGTCACTGCTAATGTATTCCATATCCTTGTCATAGTTCTATAAGGGAAAGGGTTCTGCTTTCCCTTCTAGAACTATGCTTCCTGGCTGTTTCATTCTGGGTCTCCAGAAGCAGACCCAGAGATAAGGACTTGAGGGGAGGCAGTTTATTTAGGAGATGCAGGCACCGCTAGGACAGAAGGGTGAAAGGACTGAAAGGAGGAAGGGAAGGCAGCAATTAAAGGATTGGCCAAGTGGAGCTTAATCCCATAGGAAAAATCATGAGAAAAATTGCAAAATACCCTTCTCAGAGTTATCCTAACTAAGGGGTGAGGGAGCTGGGGTGTTGATACTCCAGCTCCCTAGAGTCATTGGAAGAGGGCTGCTCCCAGAGTATTAATTCCTTGGCACTTGGCTGACTCTGGTGAAGAGCAGAGCAGACCTCCATTAGCAGGATACACGCCTATGCTACAGAGATGTGCATACTGGCAGATAGAAGCCCGCAGGAACACAGGGAAGCAATGGGTCTGGAGATGTGGGCAGAGTACCAAGAGCCTCCACTTCACACTCCGGGTTTGGATGTGGGAGCCTTGGCTGGGCCTGGAAACTCTGGAACCTAAACTCTGTGCCCCTCGGGTCTTTCCTCTTCTGGGGTTCTGCCCTCTCCTGTCCCAAATACTAGGAAGTTGCAGGGCAAGGATCTTCAGTACTTACAAAACCACCCTGTCCTTTTCTAGTCCTGGGTCCACGTCTCTTCTCTTAGAGATTTGGCCTCCCTGCTCTCAAGGGCTTTTACCTTTCTCTCTAATTCTCCATGAGACCACCCAGGACCAATCTTGAACCTTTGAAGCACATTTTCCTGGAAGTGAAGAAAGCTGGAGTCTCAGTTCCAAAACAGAGAGAGAGGAGAGCAAAGCACAAATTCACTTTTCAAACTTCATCCTGCCGCAGAGGCACTCCGCTCCAAGCTGTTGCATAGAGAAGGAGTGAAAACGCAGCATCCTCTTAATCTACAGCGTTTTGATGGCTTCACCCCTCTTGCTTCCAGGATGCTCCAATGAGTAACAGAACAAGAATTCAGTAAGCTGAAGACTGCTTTGGTCTCAGCAGACAGCCAATGACAACCCCTCACCACCCTCAGTGTTCTGAGGGTATTTCTCAGCTTGTCTCTTCCTCCCCACCCTAAACCAGAGCTCTAGGGCATATTTCTCCTTAACCAAGGACTGGAAAGTGGTAGCTATAATTCCTCCCTTCTCTACACATTTCATTTTCTCATTATTTTAAAGTTATTTTATTCTTCTGTAGTCAACGGTGAGAAAAGAAAGTAACTACCATTTGTGAAACCCCAGAAAGGTAGGCTGCAGTCCATGGGGTCGCTAAAAGTCGGACATGACTGAGTGACTTCACTTTCACTTTTCACTTTCATGCATTGGAGAAGGAAATGGCAACCCACTCCAGTGCTCTTGCCTGAAGAATCCCAGGGACAGGAGAGCCTGGTGCGGTGCCGTCTATGGGGTCGCACAGAGTCAGACACGACTGAAGCAACTTAGCAGCAGCAGCAGCAGAAAGCATCAGCAGCTTCATACACATAACCTCTTTAAAATGACCACAACTCTGCCTTGTGGGGAGCATTACAAGGCGAGAACACTGAAGTCCAGAGAAGGTAAGCAATTTCCCTAAGGTCACAGAGCTACAGTGGGAACTAGAGTTCAAATCTACTCCATCGGACATTTTGCCCTCTACCATGATCCGTGTTTTCTTTATTAAATCCTGACTGGCCTTCATGTCTTCCAAGGCTAAAAGATCATGCAAGGATGAGAATAATAGAATTTTCTCTCAATTTTTTTTTTCAAATCCTAGAAGAGAATGTTTGAGTTCTTTCTATTATAATGATGACAAATAAAAAATAGAGTTGAAGAAAATTCATTACATCAATTAGTGGACGTCAAAGTCAGTTCTCCATGCTCCAGGAAGCAACATTCTGCCAAACAATTCACATTTTAATTTGACAGACTGGAGAAGAACAGTCTCCAGTGCCCTTCATCAGACAACACGAAAAAGACGGTTCCTTCTACACAAAATTTCCTCTTTTCTTTCTTTCTTTCTTTCTTTCTTTTTTTTTTTTTTTTTTTTTTTTTTTGTGCTCATGGTAGGGAGTAACTGCACTAGAAAGATCAGAGACTCTGCTGACAGACTGACCAGATAAGTCAAAGTGAGACCCTGAACTGAGCATTCTTTCAGCCAAGACATGCCTCCTGTACTGGTCTGTGCTCAGTCGGGTCTGACTCTCTGCGACCCCATGGACCATAGCCCGCCTGGCTCCTCTGTCCACGGGATTCTCCAGGCAAGAATTCTGGAGTGGGTAGCCATGTCCTCCTCCAGGGGTCTTCCCAACTCAGGGTTCAAGCCCATCTCCAGCTTTGTAGGCAGATGCTTTACCGTCTGAGCCACCAGGGAAGCCCAAGGATACTTCCTGGCACCTGCTAAGTACCAGGCTCTTTGGGGCAACTGGTTCTGACTCATGAAAGTATGAGGTAATAAACATGTGCTGGTTTCAGCAAGTTCGTAGCAATTTATTACCTAGCAAAAGCAAACCAACACGAAGCATAAGAGTGGGCTGCCCTGAGGAAGCCCAGGCTGGAGACTAAATTGTGAGGCTAACAGTGGAGACCCCTCCACAGAGGAATCATGTTGACGCAGGAGACTGAGGGGTGAACAGGACCAGCCAGGAATGGGGGCGGGGGGAGGGAATTCCCTTGGCCTCAGCCGAGCCCTTGTTACCCCAGATGAAAAAATGAGAATTTTCTCTAGACGCCCAGCAACCCCCACCTGCCTTGACATTGTTCTGAGGACTAAGTGAGACAGTGTGTGGTGTGCTTTTTTCTTCTTTAGATTGGGGTGTGGTTGCTTTACAGTGCTGTAGAACACAGTGAGTCAGCCACGCGTGCACATGTATTCCCGCCCTCTTGGACCTCCCTCCTACCTTCCCCATCCCATGCATCTAGGTGACCCCGGAGCACCGAGCTGAGCTCGCTGCGCTGGAGAGTAGGCTCCCGCCAGCTATCTATTTAACACGGAGCAGGCACACACATCAGTTCCAGTCTCTAAATCCATCCCACCTCCCTCCCTGCACCCCTATTCCCACACGTCCACCCTCCACATCTGCACCTCTATTCCTTCTCTGCAAGTAGATACATCTGTACCATTTTTCTAGATTCCATATATATATGCATTAAAATATGATAATTGTTTTTCTGACTTACTTCACTCTGCATGACAGTCTCTTGGGTCATCCACATTGCTGCACATGGCACAGTCTTGTTCCTTTTCATGGCTGAGTAATAGCCCGTTGTATGTATATAACACCTCTTCTTTATCTAGTCATCTGTCAATGGACACTTAGGTTGCTTCCATGCCCTAGTTATTGTAAACAGTGCTGCAATGAATATTGGGGTGCATATATCTTTTTGAAATATGGTTTTCTCAGGATATACGCCCAGAAGTGGGATTGCTGAGTCAATAAAGGCTAGAGAGGGTGTGGAGAAAAGGGGGCCTTCTTGCACTGTTGATGGGAATGTAATTGTTGGTATTGGTGCAGCTGCTATGGAGAGTTCCTGAACTCACAGTGTGGAGGTTCCTGAAACAAACTAAAAATAGAACTGCCATATGACTCAGAAACCCCATTTCTGGGCATGTACCCTGTGGTGTGCTTGACATGGTGCAAATAACAAGCCCTGTTACAGTAATGGTCGATGGAGATGTTATCACCAACAGAAGTTTATGAATAAAGTACTACTACTGAATGGCTCCCAATGATCAAAAAGGATACCAATGAGCACTTCCTGTCTATAGAGTCTACTCTTTTTAACCCTCCTCTGGCTGGTCCAAGCCCTTCCCTGGTCAGGCCTCCCTAGGCCTTCTCACACAGGCAGGGGGAAGAGGCTGCACATACATTTGTTTCTCTGTGGCAAGCCAGCATGGCGTAACTCACTGGCTTTCTTATCAGCAAGTAGCAAATCATTCTGCACTCATCCCCGCAGCCCTGCTTTCTGATTCAGTTCACTCCCTCTACCTAATTAAAATTTACTTCCTCAGAGCAGAGACTGTCACAGATCTCTCTTAACGTCTCCCCAGCTCACACACACCGGAGTCTGATGCACCAGTTCCTAAGCACCCTCCAGATGCCAGCTCAGGATCACAGCTCCTGAGACATCACCCCCCACCCTAGGTATTAGAATGAATCATCTATGCTCTCTGTACCTTGAAGCTGCTTCCACCATGGTGCTGATCAGACCATGTCATGATTTATTCACTGGCTTCCTCAACTAGCAATTGATAGTTGTTCTTGAGCTCTAATAGCATTTTGAAAGCCTACTGTGTGCTAGAATCTGGGAATACAGTGATTAATCCAACACAGCCCCTTCCATTAACTCCCTGGAGAATCTAAAAAAGTCTTCCTGGAGGAAGCAACAGGGGATCTGAGACCTGAAGGATAGAAAAGGATTGAAGTGAAAGTGAAAGTGTTAGTTGCTCAGTCGTGTCTGACTCTTTGAGACCCCGTGGACTGTAGCCTGCCAGGCTCCTCTGTCCATAGATTCTCCAGACAGGATACTGGAGTGGGTTGCCATGTCCTCCTCCAGGGGATCTTCCTGACCCAGGTATCAAACTCAGGTCTCCTGTATTGCAGGCAGATTCTTTAACACCCGAGCCACCAGGGAAGCCTGGAAAAGGGTTAGGCAGTGCTATGGGCTGAATTGTATCTTGTCCTTATGGCTGCTGTTCAGCATCTAAGTCATGTCTGACTCTTTGCGACCCCATGGACTGTAGCACACCAGACTCCTCTGTTCTCCACTATCTTCCAGACTTTGCTCAGATTCATGTCCATTGAGTTAGTGATGCTATCTAACCCCAAAAATTCATGTGTTGAAGTCCCAACCCTCAATGTGATGGTATTTGGAGGTGGGGGCCCTTGAAGGGTGATAAGGATGAGATGAGGCTGTGAGGGTGGGGCCTTCACAATGAGATTAGTGCCCTTACAAGAAGAGAAACCAAATAATTTGCTCTCTGTCTTCTCTCCCCACCATGTGAGGACACAAGGAAAAGGGAAATGAGGGAGTCTTCACCAGAAATCAACCACACTGACACCCTGATCTTGAACTTTTCAGCCTTAAGAACTATTTCTGTGGCTTGAGCCATCCGGTCTATGGTATCCTGCTACGGCAGCCTGAGTGGTTGGAGACACATAGGCAAAAAGTGAGGGGCCTGATGTTTCTGTCAGAAGCAACCACGTAAAGGAAGTCATGGTGCCATGAATCCACCCCAGCTATGGAGGAAGCTAGCAGCATGTGACAAGTGTGGAAAATTGAGATAAGCAAGGCCTGGGTGAGAACTGCAGTAAATGCCCAGCTAACAGGAACACCCTTTCTCTGGGAAGCCATATTAACCCACAGGAGTAAGCTCCCAGCAGCCACACTTCTGTCACATGACCTTCCTGGGTGCAGTTTATTGGATTATGGTGCCCATGTGACCCAAGCTGGCCAATCAGATTCTCTGTGGTAAATTCAGTACTTAATAAGACTCTCCCAGTAAGACTAGGCTGTTCTCTTGAATAGAGATGAAAATGTAAAAGCTACGTGGTGGCCACACACAGGGAAAAGTGTCAAGAGCTGTTCTCAGGATGTGATGAATAAGCAAATGGGCCTGATAAAGAAGGAACCAGAAAACAAAAGAGAAGGCTATCTAGAGTCCATGAAATCTCCTTTCCAGTTCTTGCCTCTGGTCACCTGAAACACCCCCAAGATCCTCCTAGTAAATCCCCCCTTTCCCTTATATGCTTCAGCTGGTTGGACTTGGTTTCCACAATGTGCTACCAAAAATGCTGATGCCTCTCATGTCTCTGTCTAAGGTCCCTTTCTCCTGATCATCTTCTCTTTCTTCTTAGATAACTACCACCTAAGCTCTGAATAAAAATACCACGTATACTCTCTCAAGTGCCAAATTTGCCTCCTTTCCTTGCAAATCCAACTGCCTCCTTCACACCTTCACTAGAATCAGCTAAAGATATCCCAACACATCACATCCACCAGAACTCTTTGGTTCTACTGTATCTCCTAACCCTTTTTCCCCTGAGGTTTTCCCATCTCAGTAAATGACACCGCTGTCTACCATTTCCCAAGCCAGGCACTTGAAATTATCCTTGTTCCTTCTTTTCCCTCACTGCCCTCACTCAGCTTTGAGAAGTCCTACAATCTCTATTTACAAACTATCTCAAACGTCCCCTCTCCATCTTCTGCCTCCCCATCTTCACTACTCAAAACCCAAAGCAGCAAGCTCTCTTATTCTTCTCCCTCTATCTCCTAATTTTTCTCCCTCTGCCACTCTTCCTGACCTCCTCTCTTTTCTCCACTCCAACCAGCATCTACACGCAGGCATTATACTCAGAACTGCTAGAATAATCCTTTTAGAATATAGATCAGGTCATGCCATTCACCCATGGAAGACCTTATAATGGCTTCTGATTGCATTTAAGAAAAAAAATCTTAGAAAAAACATCTATGCTATCTACCATCTCATCCTCTGCTGCCCTTTTCTCCTTTTGCCTTCAATTTTCCCCAGCATCAGCATCGTGGTTAAATAGCACGGCCGACTCAATGGACATGAAATTGAGCAAACTCTGGGAGATAGTGGAGGAGAGGGAAGGCTGACGTGCTGCAGTGCATGGGGTCTCAAAGAGTCTGACACAACTTAGCAACTGCAAAACAACAACAATCTTAGTCTATAAGTCCTAATATGATCTGGCTCCTGTATGGCATTTTCCGTATTACTCTCTTCCTTGCTTATCAAGCTTCAGAAGCAGGCTTCTATTGCTTTCTCTGTTTTTTTCCTTTCAACATGTGTAGGTATTTTTCACCTCAGGTCCTTTACATCTAACTGTCCCACTGTACCTTCTCCTTCTTCTCATTATTCAAAGTGAAAGTGAAAGTCACTCAGTTGTGTCCGACTCTGTAACCCCATGGACTATACAGTCTGTGAAATTCTGTAGGCCAGAATACTGGAGTGGATAGCCTTTCCCTTCACCAGGAGATCTTCCCAACCCAGGGATCTAATCCAGGTCTCCTGCACTGCAGGCAGATTCTTTACCAGCTGAGCCCCCAGGAAAGCCCAAGAATATTGGAATGAGTAGTTTATCCCTCCTCCAGCAAGTCTTCCTGATCCAGGAGTTGAACCAGAGTCTCCTGCATCACAGGCAGATTCTTTACCACCTGAGCTATCAGGGAAGCCCAAGGCTTCATCATTCAAGGATCAGTTCAAATGGCACCTCCTCAGAGTGAATGCCCTGATCACATGCGTCAATCAGGACCAAGACTAAGTATCTCACATATCACTCTATTTATTTCAACATTTGTGGAACTCTGAAAAGATCTTAGTTTATCTGTTGTCTTCCTGTTTGTAACCTGAATTTTCCCACTAGAAAAGTAATCATGATGGAGGAAGGTGCCTTGTCTGTCTCATTCACTCTGTAGCCCAATGTCAAGTCCAATGTCTGGTCTATAGTCTTGATTTAAATAGATTAAATCAAGGACTACACTGAAGTGTTGGGACTTCCCTAGTAGTCTGGTGGTTAAGACTTTGCCTTCCAATACAGGGGGTGTGGGTTCAATCCCTGGTTGGAGAGCTAAGACCCCATGTGCCTTGGGGCCAAAATACCAAAACATAAAACAAGTAATATTGTAACAAATTCAATAAAGACTTTTAAAATGGTCCACACCAAGTGGGGGTGGGGTGGAAAAGAAAAGCACTGAAAAGCTTTAAATGGGCAAGAGACACGAAACATCTTTCATGTACCATCTATGTCCATGGCACCAGGATGGAGGCTGGATTTAAGTGGTAAGAGTCCATGTTTTATTCCTTTTTGTACCCTCAGTGTCTGCCATGGAACAACCTGCTCTTCTATTATATAATAATGAGATTCCCAAGCCACATGATTTTATCACAAATCTCATTAAAAACAGACATTTTTGTGTGTTTGGTTAGTAGTGGGAGAGTTAGAGATGTAAGACACAAAAATATTTTTCTTGTATGTGTTTCATTAATAAAGGCATAATTTAATTGAACGGGCATTTTATTAAGATAAAAATAAATTTTTCAAAATAAAAAAATGTAGACATGATCTGAGCTCATTATTTTTTTTATTTTTTTGTAAATTCTCATAGTAACCCTTGAATTACAGAGTTTGAGTTTGAAGATGATGTAAAGATGACCTAGTTCAGTCATCTCAAAGAACAGATAAGATAACAGGCCTGGAGAAAATGAGGGTTCAAAACCAAAACCCAAACTATAACCCAAATATCCGACCCTCCCTCCTGGATACCATACAATCTACCACCTTGATTTGGGAAGGTGATACTACGGGTGGAGTTGACAAGATGGTGACCCAAAGCAATTCATGTATGTCAAAGCTGATAAAGAAGCAGAGACACAGACATAGAGAACAAACACACAGATACCAAGACAGAGGGGAGGGTGGGATGGATTGGGAGAATGGAACTGGATGTGTGTATATCAGTTCAGTCACTCAACTGTGTCAGACTCTTTGTATAAAATAGATGCTGCGTTTAAATTGGTAACTCAGCTAGTAGAGAATCTGCTTGCTGTGCAGGAGACCCCGGTTCTATTCCTGGACCGAGAAGATCTGCTGGAGGAGGGATAGGCTATCCACTCCGGTATTCTTGAGTTTCTCTGGTAACTCAGTTGGTAAAGAATCTGCCTGTGATTCAGAAGACCTAGGTTTGGTTCCTGGGTTGGGAAGATCCCCTGGAGAAGGGAATGGCTACCCTACTCCAATATTCTGGCCTGGAGAATCCCATGGACGATATAGTCCTTGGGGTTGCAAAGAGTTTAGACATGATTGAGTGACTTTCATTTTCACTTATAAAATATGTACATAGATAACAAATCAGATAAAATAGATAACTAAGAGTTATCTATGTGTAAAATAGATAAATAATGAGAACCTGCTGTACAGCCCAGGGAATTCTACTTAATGCTCTGTAGTGAACTAAATGGGAAGGAAATCTAAAACAGAGGTGATATGTGTGTGTGTGTGGCCGATTCACTTTACAGTACAGCAGAAACTAACACAGCAGTATAAAGCAACTATGCTCCAATAAAAAGCAAAACAAATAATCTAATTAATTCTTTCAAAAGCCATTGGGCTCTTTGAATCCAAAACTTCAGGCTCTGACTTTTGTGATTTGTTTATTAACAGAAGATTTTCCGTAATCTCAGTTAAAAAAAAGGATATTTCCCCAAAAGAAAAGAAAGCCACATCTTGCTATCCATTGGCAAGCTCACATAGAGACCTTTTATAGTCCACAACCAGATGTGTGTTTACAGAAGCCATCTGTTCTATCCGGGATGCAAAACAAGCCGCACATAAAGGAACCCTCACCCCAGATCCTTCTCTGAATGGAAGGGGAAATAAGAAGGTAAACTGTAAACCTGAAGTCATACAGATAGGTGATTAGACAGATAACACAACAGAAATTGCAATCAATGGCATTGGATATAGGTGTTTGATAAAAGTTGGTAGACAAAACAGGTGTTAAGACTGTGGCTCCATGTGTTTCAATTAAAAAATTCTCAGTAACTGAGGCTTTGGGGAAAGCCTGGTAGTTTGGAAGCTTTTTCTCAGAGTCATGTTCACCTCGTAGACATGTACTTCAATGCCATTATTTTGCGGCCTTTTGACTTCACATTCTAGCTCTCTTTTATTTACTCCCTATTATTGCTCAGAAGTTTGGAGCCTTCATTTAAACAAAAATTCACTTTGTTTTTAGCTAAACTTATTCAGGGAAGTAAACACCAGAAAAGCTGCGGTTGGCATGTCTTCAAAAACTGCTCTGAATATCTTCTGTCATACCAGCAGCCTGCTTGGGGCTTTAAAATTGGTTCCCCTGTCTCAGTGTTGTTTTAGGCTGATTGACTGTAATGTGGTTGGAGTGACACATTATTCCCCACGTGGAGAGTTCTCTTGATATGTGATGTGCTCAAACAAGCTATTAATCCAAACCTAAGAACGTGGGCCAAATTTAGTTTCTGCTGAAAATCCTATTTACCACATGCTTTTGCTGTTGTTCAGTTGCTAAGTCACGTCCAACTCTTTGCAACCCCATGGACTGCAGCACGCCAGGCTTCCCTGTCCTTCACTGTCTCCCGGAGTTTGCTCAAAATCATATCCGTTGAGTTGGTAATGCCATCTACCCATCTCACCTTCTGCTTCCCTGTCCTCCTTTCACCTTCAATCTTCCCCAGCATAGTGTTCTTAGTGTTATCGGTAGCTGTGAACCAGGAAGGATTACAATATTGTGACAATTTTACTGGAGAATTCCAAGGATCTTTTTCTACTCTTCTGAGTGTGTGTGAGCCACTGTTGAGGCATTCTTTCAATCAACTTTTCCCAAGCTCCCATTCTGTGCCAGACACTGGGCTAAAGGCTGAAAATACCTAATGATTCATGATTACTTCCACAGCTCCTGTCCCCAGAACTCATCAACTAGTGCAAGGAGCCTGCCTGCATTCAAGGGCAAGAGATTATACAAGGTTATGAACATCAGGAGGTGGGAGTCCTGGGGTCTGTTCCTAACCTTGTATAATCTCTTGCCCTTGAATGCAGGCAGGCTCTCTTGCTTCTAATCCATATGATATGGCAAAGATGGTGGGACATCCCTCCCAATGATTGAGTTACAACCTACAAGCCCCCTTTTGGCTGGCTTGATGAAGTACGGGGCCATGCTGAGGAAGCCCACACAGCAAGGAACTGCAGCTAACTGTGAGCTGAACGTCAGAACCTTCAGTCACACAGCCACGGGAAATGAATTCTGCCAACAGCCTAAATGAGCTCGGAAGGACATTCTTGCCTAGTCAAGCCCCCAGATGACAGCACAGCCTGGCTGACACCTTGACTGCAGCCTTTTCAGACTCTGCGGACCCAGCCAGGCTGTACCTGAACTCCTGACCTGCAGAAGCTATGAAATAATCAATGTGTGTTGCTTTCAGCTGCTCAATTTGTGGTCATCTGTCACGCAGCACTAGAAAGTGAACCTGGCAAACTATAGTCTATAAGCCGAATCTGTTCTGCGGCTTGTTTTTTGCAAGCCCTACAAGCTAAGGAGGATTTTTCCATTTTTCAGTCATTAAAACAAGTCAAAAGAAGACCATTTGTGACGCATGAAAATTGTCTGAGATTCCAACTTCAGTGTCCATAAATGAAGTTTTGCTAGAGTACAGCCACATGCGTTCACTTATGTACTCTCTAAGGCTGCTCACACGTGACAATGACACAGCTGAGTAGGTATGGCAGAGACTAGACAAACCAAAAAGCCTGAAATATTTACTATCTGGCCCTTCTCAGAAAAAAAAAAAAGTAGTGCTGGCCCTTTATCTAGTGGAAGGACAGATACATAATAGATTAACCACAAGCTCAAAAGAGGCATGAGTTGTGAGTCCTGCTGTTGAGAAAGAGAGTTTTCCAGATGGAAAGCAGAGGAAGGTCAAAGGCAGAAAACTCATGGAGCTAGGGGAGGACTGAATGATCACGGTGTACAAGGAACTCCCCAGAAACCTGGAGTCCTGCTCACCATCCTGCAACGCCATGGATGTTCTGAAGCCCCAGCAGAGTACCATTAGACCAGACACCGAGCTTTGGGGAGATCATTGCCTATAGTCAGATCCACAGTTTAATCCGTATCGTTAGACTGCTCTTGTGGTGTGCCTGAGGCTATTGGCCAAGCCATGTCATACAGGCTTCTGCCTAAATGAGTCTGCTGATACAACTGCCTCCCCACGTCCAAACACCATGAAATCCACAAATGATGACTTTCCAAAGAGGAAACCGTGAACATTGTACTATCACTCTTGTTTGGGGATGGGCAGGGGGCAGTATTTCCCTCCAGTTTAGTACCTACAGATCATAGTCTGTTATTGGGTTACTTAAAGTTTCACCTCCTTTTCTCATATGCTCTACTCCTATCTTCTTCTCTGACAATCAAAGTCTGTTCTTTTGTAAGTGGTACTGAAGTGTGAACAAACAAACAAACCAACAAACAAAAAGCACATAACCAGCAACACCGAGGAACGATCAGGTGGCCTTACAGGGTGAATGCTTCACGGTCTGGGCTGCAGGGAGAGAAGATTCCAGGAAAACATCGATTTCTGCTTTATTGGCTATGCCAAAGCATTTGACTGTGTGGATCACAACAAACTACGGAAATTTCTTAAAGACATGGGAATACCAGACCACCTGACCTGCCTCCTGAGAAATCTGTGTGCACGTCAGGAAGCAACAGTTAGAACTTGACACGGAACAACAGACTGGTTCCAAATTGGGACAGGAATATGTCAAGACTGTATATTGTCACCCTGCTTATTTAACTTACATGCAGAGTACATCATGAGAAACCTGGGCTGGAAGAAACACAAGCTGGAATCAAGACTGCCGAGAGTAATATCAATCACCTCAGATATGCAGATGACATCACCGTTATGGCAGAAAGTGAAGAAGAACTAAAGAGCCTCTTGATGAAAGTGAAAAAAGAGAGTTGAACATTTGGCTTAAATCTCAGTATTCAGAAAACTAAGATCATAGCATCTAGTCCCATGACATCATGGCAAATAGATGGGGAGACAGTGGAAACAGTGTCAGACTTTATTTTGGAGGGGGCTCCAAAATCACTGCCAATGGTGACTGCAGCCATAAAATTAAAAAACGTTTACTCCTTGGAAGAAAGTTATGACCAACCTAGACAGCATATTAAAAAGCAGAGACATCACTTTGTCAACAAAGGTCCATCTAATCAAGGCTATGGTTTTCCAGTAGTCATGTATGGATGTGAGAGCTTTCTATAAAGAAAGCTGAGCACAGAAGAATTGATGATGCTTTTGAACTGTGGTGTTGGAGAAGACTCTTGAGAGTCCCTTGGACTGCAAGGAAAGCCAACCAGTCCATCCTAAAGGAGATCAGTCCTGGGTGTTCATTGGAAGGACTGATGTTGAAGCTGAAACTCCAATACTTTGGCCACCTGATGCGAAGAGCTGACTCATTTGAAAAGACCCTCATGCTGGGAACAATTGAAGGCATGAGGAAGAGGCGATGACAGAGGATGAGATGGTTGGATGGCATCACCAACTCAATGGACATGAGTTTGTGTAAACTCCGGGAGTTGGCAATGGACAGGGAGGCCTGGTGTGCTGTGGTTCATGAGGTCGTGAAGAGCTGGACACGACTGAGCAACTGAACTGAACTGAACTGTTCAGTCCAGCACAACGTCCATGGCTGAAGAAGGGGTAAGACTCTAACAAGGCTCTAATTACAGGGTGGTGCTGGAGACATGATTTCTAATTTTGCCAGTGATCTGGTCAGAGGATTTCTGAAGCAAAATGCACAGGAAAAAAGGAAAGATATATTCATCTGAATGCAGAGTTCTAAATAATAGCAAGGAGAGATAGGCAGCTTTCCTAAGGGATTAATGCAAAGAAACAGAGAAAAACAATAGAAGGGGAAGATTAGAGATCTCTTCAAGAAAGTTAGAGATACCAAGGGAACATTTCAAGCAAAGATGGGCACAATAAAGGACCAGAAGTGGTATAGATCTAACAGAAGCAGAAGATATTAAGACGAGGTGGCAAGAATACACAGAAGAACTTTACAAAAAAGATCTTCATGACCCAGATAACCATGATGGTGTGATCACTCACCTAGAGCCAGACATCCTGGAATGCGAAGTCAAGTGGGCCTTAGGAAGCATCACTATAACAAAGCTAGTGGAGGTGATGGAATTCCAGCTGAGCTATCTCACATCCTAAAAGATGATGCTGTGAAAAGAGCTGCACTCAATATTTCAACAAATCTGAAAAACTCAGCAGTGGGACTGGAAAAGATCAGTTTTCATTCCAATCCCTAAGAAAGTCAATGCCAAAGAATGTTCAAACTACCACACAACTGCACTCATCACACGCTAGCAAAGTAATGCTCAAAATTCTCCAATCTAGGCTTCAACATGAATTGAGAACTTCCAGATGCTCAAGCTGTATTTAGAAAAGGCAGGGGAATCAGAGATTAAATTGCCAGAATCGGTTGGATCACAGAAAAAGCAGGAAAATTCCAGAAAAACATTTACTTCTGCTTTATTGACTATGCCAAGGTCTTTGTGTCGATCCAACAAACTGTGGAAAATTATTAAGAGGTGGAAATATCAGACCACCTACTTACCTCCTGAGAAATCTATATGCAGGTCAAGAAGCAACATTAGAACTGGACACGGAACAACAGAGGAGTTCCAAATAGGGAAAGGAGTACCTCAAGGCTGTAGATTGTCGCCGTGTTTATTTAACTTAAATGCAGAGTACATTAATGCGAAATGCCGGGCTGGGTGAAGGACATCTTTAATGAAAGGGACATCTTTTTTTGGTTTTAGTTCTAGAAGGTCTTGTAGGTCTTCACAGAATCGTTCGACTTCAGTTTCTTCAGCATTAGTGGTTGGGGCATAAACTTGGATTACTGTGATATTGAATGGTTTGCCTTGAAAATGAACAGAGATCATTCTGTCATTTTTGAAACTGCACCCAAGTATTGCATTTCAGACTCTTGTTGACTCTGAGGGCTGCTCCATTTCTTCTAAGGGATTCTTACCCACAGTAGTAGATACAATGGTCACCTTAATTAAATTTACCCATTCCTGTCCATCTCAGTTCACTGATTCCTAAAATGTTGCTGTTCACTCTTGCCATCTTCTGTATGACCACTTCCAATTTACCTTTTTCGTGGACTTAACATCCCAGGTTCAGTTCAGTTCAGTTCAGTCACTCAGTCATGTCCAACTCTTTGCAACCCTACGAACCACAGCACACCAGGCTTCCCTGTCCATCACCAACTCCCAGAGTCCACCCAAACCCATGTCATTGAGTCGGTGATGCCATCCAACCATCTCATCCTCTGTCGTCCCCTTCTCCTCCTGCCCTCAATCTTTCCCAGCATCAGGGTCTTTTCTAATGAGTCAGCTCTTAGCATCAGGCGGCCAAAGTATTTGAGTTTCCGCTTCAATATCAGTCCTTCCAATGAACACCCAGGACTGATCTCCTTTAGGATGGACTGGTTGGATCTCCTTGCAGTCCAAGGGACTCTCAAAAGTCTTCTCCAACACCACAGTTCAAAAGCATCAATTCTTTGGTGCTTAGCTTTCTTTATAGTCCAACTCTTAAATCCATACATGTCCACTGGAAAAATCATAGCCTTGACTAGACGGACTTTTGTTGACAAAGTAATGTCTCTGCTTTTCAATATGCTATCTAGGTTGGTCATAACTTTCCTTCCAAGGAGTAAGCATCTTTTAATTTCATGGCTGCAATCACCAACTGCAATGATTTTGGAGCCCCCCAAAATAAAGTCAGCCACTGTTTCCACTGTTTCCCCATCTATTTGCCATGAAGTGATGGGACTGGATGCCATGATCTTAGTTTTCTGAATATTGAGCTTTAAGCCAACTTTTCACTCTCCTCTTTCACTTTCATCAAGAGGCTCTTTAGTTCTTCTTCACTTTCTGCCATAAGGGTGGTGTCATCTGCATATCTGAGGTTATTTATATTTCTCCTGGCAATCTTGATTCCAGCGTGTGCTTCTTCCAGCCCAGCGTTTCTCATGATGTACTCTGCATAGAAGTTAAAGAAGCAGGGTGACAATATACAGCCTTGACGTACTCCTTTTCCTGTTTGGAACCAGTCTGTTGTTCCATGTCCAGTTCTAACTGTTGCTTCCTGACCTGCATACAGATTTCTCAAGAGGCAGGTCAGGTGGTCTGGTATGTCCATCCCTTTCAGATTACGATGCAATATTTTCCTTACAGCATCAGACTTTACTTTCACCACCAGACCCATCCATAACTGAGTGTTGTTTTCACTTTGGCTCAGCCTCTTTTTTCTTCCTGGAGCTATTTCTCCACTCTTCTCCGGTAGCATATTGGGCACCTACTGACTGGGGGAGTTCATCTTTCAGTGTCATCTCTTCAGCTTTTCATACTCTTCGTGGGGTTCTCACGGCAAGAATGCTGAAGTGGTTTGCCATGAATAGTGAATATGCAGAAATATTGTAAATATTCTACAAATACTTACTTTTGCTATTACAAGGAATCCCCACTAGAGGGATATGCCATCCATTGAGTATCTACTGTGTGCCAGGCACATGACTCATCATTTTACTGTGCATGTAATTTCCATTTATCCTCCCAACGGAAACAGCCCTGAAGAACAAGTATAATGGGTTCCATTTCCCAAGACTGAGGCTCAGAGAGCAACTGGACCAGGGGTCACACAGCTGGTAAGTGGTGGAGCCATGCAGGTCTGTTTGACAACAAAACTGTGCTTTTTCAGTTAAATTATGCTGCCTCTTCCTTCACACCAACTTCCCTCAAAAACAAAGAGAGGAGAGTACCGCAGTCCAAGATCAATAAGTAGGAGGGGGGAGGTGAAGGATATATGTACAGTCAGTGGTTCACAGTTTGGAGTCAAGAGCCCTGGTGAGACACAGAGTGAGCAAGACCATCACCTCATGGGAAGATCCTTTAGAACTGTTTTCAGAGATGGTCCAGCTCACTGCTCCATCCTGGGGGTTTAGGCCTCTGAGATTCTCACCAAATCAAAGCTCAAAGCAGCAACATCTCACAGCTGTGAAACAGAACTGACAGAAACACTTCCCCCAAGGGCACCCTTGGGGTAGAAGTAGGTGAAAATTTCCACTCTGTGAGTCCAACAGAATTTCTTTTCTGTAAACAATTTTCTGTATTTTTCCCCCTGACTACTGAAGACTCAGACACTTGCTCCTTGGAAGGAAAACTATGACAAACTTAGACAGTGTATTAAAAAGCAGAGACATCACTTTGCTGACAAAGGCTTGTATAGTCAAATCTATGGTTTTTCCAGTAGTCATGTGCAGATGTGAGAGTTAGACCATAAAGAAGGCTGAAATCTGAGGAACTGATGCTTTCAAACTGTGGTGCTGGAGAAGACTGTTGAGAGTCCCTCAGGCTGCCAGGAGATTAAATCAGTCAATCCTAAGGGAAGTCAACCCTGAATATTCATTGGAAGGACTGAAGCTGAAGCTCCAATACTTTGGCCATCTGATGTGAAGAACTGACTCATTGGAAAAGACCTCAATTCTGGGAAAGATTAAGGACAAAAGGAGAAGGGGGCAACAGAGGATGAGATGGTTGGATGGCATCACCGATTCAATGGACATGAACTTGGGCAAACTCTAGCACATGGTACGGAACAGGCAGGTCAGGCATGCTGCAGTCCATGGGGTCACAAAGAGTCCCAGACATGACTTAGTGACTGAACAACAATGATGGTTAAGTATATATTTATCTTTTAAAGAAACTTCTAGATTATTTTCTAAACATGTGGTATCATTTCCCCCTTTACAAGTAAGGACTGAGACTTCCAGTTACTCTCCAAACTTATCGACACTTGGTATTGTCTGTCTTTTGAACTTTAGCCACTTCAGTAGGTGCAGTTTTAATTTGCACTTCCCTCATTAGTAATGATTTGAGCATATTTTCTCAGGCCTTTTGCCTATCTTTTTTTGTAAAGTGTCTGTTTAAATACTTTGCTTAGCTTTTTCTTTTAGAAAAAATTGGGTTGTTTAGTATTATTGTTGGCTTGTAAGATTTCTTTATATATTTTGGTATATAATTTTGGTTCCAATCCTTGAAAAAGATCATAATTAAAGGCTTAAATAGATACAAGGGGGAAAAAAAGAAATCAAGCTCAAGAAGTGAATGACCCTGAGAGATATTTGGTGTAAACTGTACAGGTTCTTCATCTGTGAAGAGCAATGTTGGGAGCAGGTCCTGGGCTGGTGTCCCTTCCTACGTCGGTCTCTCAGCCATTGATATTGGAAAGCAAGCTTCTATCTACTGTTTCCATTTAGAAGCATCTTTAGCATGCCTTCATCTTCTCTCACATCCCCACGCACAGGGATGAAAGGAGAATTCTAGCCCTCCCGTTCATCATCACCCTAATAAGCTACCAGAGGGCACAGCTGTGATGAGCACAGGAGCTGTCACTGACCATCAGAAGGAATTACAGACTGGTGTTAAGTGGGGGATTTCAGGCAATGTACTTCATCATTCTGCTCCTCAGTTTTCCTGTCTGAAAGATGGGAAGACAGTAATACTCACCTCATGGGTGGTTGTGAATATTAGAGTGAAGTCACTCAGTCATGTCCAGCTCTTTGCAACCCCATGGACTGTAGCCTACCAGGCTCCTCTGTCCATGGAATTTTCCAGACAAGAGTACTGGAGTGGGTTGCCATTTCCCTCTCCAGGGCATCTTCCTGACCCAGGGGTCGAACCCAGGTCTCCTGCATTGCAAGCAGATGCTTTACTGTCTGAGCCACCAAAAGGTAATAATAAATGACTCAATTTATCCAAAGCACCTGGAACAGCATTTGGTGCTATGTAAACTTTTATTATCACGATTCTTTCTTTTCCAAGTACATGAAAGAGGCTAAATCCCTGTTGACTGACCAACTGATGATATGGATCAGTTCAGTTCCATTCAGTTGCTCAGTCATGTGCAACTCTTTGCGACCCCATGAATCGCAGCACACCAGGCCTCCCTGTCCATCACCAACTCCCGGAGTTCATTCAGACTCACGTCCATCGAGTCGGTGATGCCATCCAGCTATCTCGTCCTCTGTCGTCCCCTTCTCCTCCTGCTCCCAATCCCTCCCAGCATCAGAGTCTTTTCCAATAAGCCAACTCTTCGCAAGAGGTGGCCAAAGTACTGGAGTTTCAGCTTCAGCATCATTCCTTCCAAAGAACACCCAGGACTGATCTCCTTTAGATTGGACTGGTTGGATCTCCTTGCAGTCCATGGGACTCTCAAGAGTCTTCTCCAACACCACAGTTCAAAAGCATCAATTCTTCGGCGCTCAGCTTTCTTCACAGTCCAACTCTCACATCCATACATGAACACAGGAAAACCATAGCCTTGACTAGATGGACCTTTGTTGGCAAAGTAATGTCTCTGCTTTTGAATATGCTATCTAGGTTGGTTATAACTTTCCTTCCAAGGAGTAAGTGTCTTTTAATTTCATGGCTGCAATCACCATCTGCAGTGATTTTGGACCCCCAAAAAATAAAGTCTGACAGTGTTTCCACTGTTTCCCCATCTATTTCCCATGAAGTGATGGGACCAGATGCCATGATCTTCATTTTCTGAATGTTGAGCTTTAAGCCAACTTTTTCACTCTCCTCTTTCACTTTCATCAAGAGGCTTTTTAGTTCATCTTCACTTTCTGCCATAAGGGTGATGTCATCTGCACATCTGAGGTTATTGATATTTCTCCCAACAATCTTGATTCCAGCTTGTGCTTCTTCCAGCCCAGCATTTCTCATGATGGACTCTGCATATAAGTTAAATAAGCAGGGTGACAATATACAGGCTTGACGCACTCCTTTTCCTATTTGGAACCAGTCTGTTGCTCCATGTCCAGTTCTAACTGTTTCTTCCTGACCTGCATATAGGTTTCTCAAGAGGCAGGTCAGGTGGTCTGATATTCCCATCTCTTTCAGAATTTTCCACAGTTTATTGTGATCTACACAGTCAAAGGCTTTGGCATAGTCAATAAAGCAGAAATAGATGTGTTTTTTGGAACTCTCTTGCTTTATAGATGATCCAGCGGATGTTGGCAATTTGATCTCTGGTTCCTCTGCCTTTTCTAAAACCAGCTTGAACATCTGGAAGTTCACAGTTCACATATTGCTGAAGCCTGGCTTGGAGAATTTTGAGCATTACTTTACTAGCGTGTGAGATGAGTGCAAATGTGCAGTAGTTTGAGCATTCTTTGGCATTGCCTTTCTTAGGAATTGGAATGAAAACTGACCTTTTCCAGTCCTGTGGCCACTGCTGAGTTTTCCAAATTTGCTGGCATATTTAGTGCAGCACTTTCACAGCATCATCTGGATGCTATGGATACAAGAGGTCTAAGATCATCATGATCTGATCCTGTTCCATGGCCAACCTTACTTCCTATTTCCCCACCTGCTTCTGGAGTCTGTTCTCTACCCTTGATAAGCCTCTTTCAGTTTTGTAAGCTCTCCATCTTCTCCTTACCTTTGACCTTTTCACCTGCTGTGCTTCTGTTTAGAAGGCTGACATCCATACCCTCCCCCCCAACATGGCTCACCTCACTGCCTCCAGGAAACCGTCCTTGACCCCAGTCTCAAGCAGGTGGCCCTCTCTGTGCTCCCATGCAGCTCAGAACCACTACCCGACATCACTTCACATTCTGTGTTATGATGATATGTCTCATTGCCTCTCCCACTCTTGAGTGAGATGCTTGCAAAGGATCATGTTCGTTGCACTGTGTTCACTGGCTTCCTTCTACCTGGCATAGGACTTGGCATATAGGAGGAGAAAGGGGTGACAGAGGATGAGATGGTTGGCATCATCGACTCAATGGACGTGTTGAACATTTCTGTCTTTTAATTTCGTGGCTGCAGTCACTGTCTGCAGTGATTTTGGGGCCCAAGAAAATATACTCTGCCACTTTTTCCACTTTTCCCCATCTATTTGCCATGAAGTGATGACAACCAGAAGAAGCAAGAACTACAATGGACCTAAGTTTGAGCAAACGCCAGGAGATAGT
The DNA here is from genome assembly GCF_016772045.2 of Ovis aries. Taxonomy (NCBI): domain Eukaryota; kingdom Metazoa; phylum Chordata; class Mammalia; order Artiodactyla; family Bovidae; genus Ovis; species Ovis aries. The sequence continues at coordinate 113,494,716 of NC_056059.1, forward strand.
GAAGGACAGGGAAGCCTGACATGCTGCAGTCCTTGGGGTTGCAAAAAGTAGTGACAGGGCAGCAACACAGCTGTCGGATATGCAAATACTTTTGCTGAATGAATAAATGAAACGCCTACCAAGAACTGCTGTTTGTAAGAGTCACTACTATGGGGGAGATTGGAAAATCCAATTAAAAAATCTTACAACTCAATTAGGAAGATAATCCTAAGTCGATGAGAAGTTAAATAATTTTAAAAGATTCAAATTCACAGGTAATTGTGAATAAAAATTAAACCCTCTCGTACCTGTCTCTAACCATGATGTCAAGGTGGCAAGGTAATTTATTTTAATACATTTTCTCAAATTTTCACATCTCACATTTGGGATGCAACTTGTAAATAATGAGATGTCATAGTTTAAGCAGAAACATCTCTCTTTCTTAGTGGTACATGAAATAATACTTCATTTTACAGTCCATAGTGTTCAATGAAATCCATGATGAAATAAGGGGAAAAGGTCAAGGAAATCTCGTTGTTGCAAATGCATTTCTTCCTTAGAGGAAACATCAGAGAATTTAAGAGCTAGATTTATGAGGACTTTGCTAAACTCTCCTGCAGCAAGTAATTAAAAATAAATGGTTGCAGGGAACCTAGAAAGTAACTCTGCCCCTCAGTGCCCGAGGTGAATATCTGATGTGGTTTTATCTTGTCAGTCGATGAGGGTAAAACCTAAGAGATGAAGGGGCACAGGCTACAGTAACTACAATCTAAACACTCAGTATAATATTTCACTCCCGTTTTTATGTTCTACATGTAGATAATCTTGTACCTCTTCCATTCTGTTTTATGAATTTTGTGAAAGATAAAAAAAAAATGCATCTATCTTGGAAAGCTCTTTGTGACTAACTCTTTCCTTTGCCCAGTGAACATTCCTGTGTGTGACTATATTTTGAAAGATGATAAATGATCTATTAGTCCCATTAAATACACCTCTATAGGAAATGAGAGTATTCCTTAAAGTGACATGGTTCCAGCTAGAATCACATGTTCTCTGATGAGTGACACAGGACTTGGAGATGTATAACACTCATCAGCATACAGCAACGCCCCACTTGGCAGGTATAATATTAGATTTATTTGATTTGTTAACTGATTTCACACTTACTAGGATTTTCACAGTACAGTCATGCTAATTTAAAAAAAAATAATATCCCAGTAATACCACATCAGATAGTAGAAATTAGATTCTGGCTAGAAACTGCTTTCTCAAAAATTGCAAAATGGAAATTTTGGAGGTAACTTATCCCATCTCTCCTTTTTCTCTCTCTCTCTTTGTCTCTCTCTCTCTCTCTCTCACACACACACACACACACATACACAGCAAAGCAATGCTCTCCTGTCAAGCTAAATCCATCTTATTTTGATAGTTAAACATATCACATAATTAGTATCTCTAATCAACACAGCCAATTTGGCTAATGCACACGGGGTGATTGGGTGTCTATGTGCTAATAACAGTGTCTGGGTATTAATGCCAGGAAAGGCTAAATGCCCTGAGAACAGACTTGGATTAACTATGAGCATTTGCCTCTTGACTTTCCTAGAACTGTTTGGTTTCACCTCCATTTAACCTTGATATTTATAAACCAAATCTAACGGTTTGACAAATAGGGACCCAACTTAAAAACAAATCAGAATGCCCAAAATCCTACGTGTATTCCCCGAAGGCAGTTAAAGGAAATTCCACACTGAGTGAGACTGCTATCTTCTTACAACACCTGGCATTTTGACCTCATCCGGTAAAGATGGTTCAAGAATCAAAAAGTCTGGTATTAAAAAGACTTTTTGGTGGGTAAAAGAAAAAAAACATGTCTATTTGAGGAGTGCTTAATTACCCACAACAAATAGTCAAGGAATTCTGACCTTAAAGAACAGATAGTATCATATTTACCGAGTGTTCTAAGAAACACCGCCTAGAGTAATTCTGAGTCAATATAAAATTATCTTTTCAAACAAGTTGGGAATTCTTGGATATAGTGCAAGTCCACCTACCTTTGAGCTTCACTTTGGGGATCTCCATCTTAAGGGTTCAAAAAAGTCTTGCAGCAAAGAAATTTATATTAATTTAGTTGACCCAATATTGCTTAAGTTTATTGGACCCCAGAACCATTTTTTGAGCAAGAATGTTTGGGGAATGTTAGTTAAATGAAAAGACAACCAGCAGGGATATCAGGAGACCTAAAGCTGAAGGTGAGCTCTCCCGTTTAGTTCCCTATCTATAGTCTAGAGAGAATCCTTTTATGTAATTCATGCTTTCAGAAGAGGAAAGAGTTGGGCTACATAAGCTCTGAGATCTCTTCCAACTCGTAAATGAAGTGATCTGAGAAAAGCGGATGATAATGAAAGTGGAGGGTGAAGAAAATATTTGACATGCCCTAAAAGGATTGGGGTGGACTTTCCGGGTAACTCAGCTGGTAAAGTATCCTCCTGCAATGCAGGAGACCGGATTCGATTCCTGGATTGGGAAGATCCCCTGGAGAAGTTATAGGCTACCCACTCCAGTATTCATGGGCTTCCCTGGTGGCTCAGACAGTAAAGAATCTGCCCTCAATGCCAGAGACCTGGGTTCGTCCCTGGGTTGGGAAGATTCCCTGGAGGAAGGCATGGCAACTCACTCCAGTATTCTTCCCTGGAGAATCCTCATGGAAAGAGGACCCTGGTGGGCTATAGCCCATGGGGGTTGCAAAGGGTCAGACAAGGCTGAGCAGCTAAGCACAGCACAAAGGACTGGGATAAACGATGTGAGAATAATGACCAAGTAGGTAAAAGGATACGGTGGTGGTGCTTTAGTCGCTAAGGCATATCTGCCTCTATGACCCCATGGACTGTACTCACCAGACTCCTCTGTCCATGGAATTCTCCAGGCAAGAATACTGCAGTGGGTTGCCATTTCCTTCTCCAGGGGGCTCTTCTCAATCCAGGGGTCGGACCCAGGCCTCCTGCACTGCAGGTGGTCTCTCTCATTGCAGGAGGATTCTTTACTGACTGAGCCACTCATTCCCAAGAAAGTCTGACCAAGGAAACCAGGAGCAGGTCCAGACACTTGTCAAGGGAAATCCAGGTCAGACTCAGGAAGTCAAGACCCCAAAAAAGCAAACAGACAAAGAGCAAAACAAAACTGAGCCAGGAGGGTGGATGAAGAGTCATTTGCATACGAGACAAAAGGAGGTTCACAAGATACCTCCACGTGAGGGGTTCATGAGTGAGACCAAGAACAGAGGCTTGGAAAAATGTCACCCTTTTCGTATGGCAGGCAATACCCTGGGAGCAGGAGCAGGCGGGACAGAGAAGCGGGGATAGGCTGGACAAAACTAAAATGACAGGTCACCCTTTCAGCCATATACATGCGGCTTTTTGAATCTTTTCCTAAGTCTGGAATGGAATCAATTGTAGATTCAGAAAACAGAAAGAACAAAAGGACTTCGCTGGCAGTGCAGTGGTTAAGTCTCCAAGCTTCCAATGCAGAGGGCACAGGTTCAATCCCTGATCAGGGAACTAAGATCCCATGTACCACATGGCACTGCCAAAAATTAAGTTAGAAAAAAAAGGAAAACGAATGTGGTTAAGACCAAAGTTTTCCAGCTTCAAATCCCTGGGCTGCTAAGGGTTGTAAAAGTCATAGAGGATCAGCAGGTGGCCTTTCTGCTAAAACAAGTGGGACTATTGGAGCTGCTTTTACAAGATGCTGAGTAAGAGGCCATTTCCTGGAGGCAGAGTCTACAGGAACACAGGTAGGGCAAAGGGTTCGCATAGGTTAGGGGAAGGCAAACATGAAAATCCTTTCACCAGAGGAACATCTCAACGTGTACAGCCAAGATTAAGCAATGGTCAGCAGAACCTCGACACTCCCGGACTGTGCACCATCGTTGAAAAGAAATTTGGACACAATATACGCCTACACTGTACACGCATTACATGTGGTACCAATAAGTTGGATGAAAAGTATAAAATTTAAACCAATGAGATTAAGTATTTAGTGCATATGTGTGGAATCTGAAAAACGGATATAGAAAAGTCTTATTTTAAAAGCAGAAATAGAGACACAGATGTAGAGAAAAAGTGTATAGATTTATATGGGGGGGGATGAGATGAACTGGAAGATTGGGATTGACTTAGATACACCATCAATACTATATATAAAATTGATAATTAATGAGAAACAAGTGTATAAACACAGGAAACTCTTCTCAAGCCTCTGTGGTGACTTAAATGGGAAGGAAATCCAAAAAGTAAGAATACTAAGAATTACGGGACTTCAGTATCTCACACTGTATGATTTGAGATCATAAATATGGCCACTTTCTGCTACCAAAACTGCTGGAATGCCTCCTGAACCACGCCATCCAATAAAATGCTCTGCAATAAGGAAAATGTGTATCTGTGTGCCCACTATGGCAGCCCCTAGCCCCACGTGACCACTGGGTACTTGAAATGCGGCTAGAGAAACCGAATTTTAAGTTTTATTTAACCTTAATGATTTAGTTTTAAATAGCTACATGTGGCTAGTGGCTACTGTGTCAGAGAGAGCAGCCCTAGAATAATGCCTCAAACAGATGCATAACAATCACTTCCAAGCAGCAATTAGCATAGTTTGTGAGGATTTGGGCAGAATTCCTAAAATTCCACAACATAATTTGTCAAGTAAACCTGGAATTCAACAAACCACGAAATCAAAGGATGCCTTTTAAGAGGCTTTAAGTATAAGATATCAGACTGTAACCAAAACAAAGAAAAGCCACAGATACAAGCGGGTCAATGACCTGCAAAAAAAAAAAAAAAATAGAGAATAAAAGCCCACAGGGACCACAATGGGCAGCAAGTGGAATGAGCCAGAAACGTGTCCAGAAAGAAGATGAACGGGCTGAGCTGAGAGATAAGGATGTAGACATACCAGCCAGGGATCCCTCCTCCAGACTCGGCTTGCATCTTTGGTCTGCCACTCTGAAGAGGGGTGAAAAGGAATTGGAGAAATGACCCGACTGTTGGATCACAGAATCACCATGGGGAAACACTGGCTGCACTGAGGCTTTCTAATCCAGAGGAATAGAATGCGAGGGTGATGATGCCTGCCTTCAGATACCAAAAGAGTCACAAGAAGTGGCGCCGGTCAGATGGTCTCCACGCACACGGAGAAAGCTGCACTTAATATACAACGAGGAAGACATTTCATTTAGCCAGAAGGAAGACTTGTCTATCAGAGGCAACCGTTTAAACAGGGAAGCAGTTTCATTTAATCAAAAGGATGTTAAGCATCAGAGCCTGCGGGGACTGAGCCTAAAGAATAAATAAGACACAGATTCTAAGCTGCAGGACCTTCCCATGGAGAGTGGGGAGGGGTCTACACTGCCTCACACCCAACCTGCGAACACTGGCAAGCTTGTTAGGAAGAGGAAGAGGGCTGTTGACAACGCCATACTCGTGCCTTCATCCATTCTCTGCAGAGGCAGCTATATAGGCATACCTCGTTGAATGCACTTTGCTTCACTGCATTTTGCAGATACTGCATTTTTAAAAATTCCCCAGTGAGTCAGCAGTAAAAAATCCACATGGAAGGCAAGAGACGAAGGAAACATGGGTTTGATTTCTGGGTCAGGAAGATCCCCTGGAAGAGGAAATGGCAATCCACTTCAGTATTCTTGCTGAGAAGATTCCATGGACAGAGGGACCTGGTGGACTGCAGTCCCTGGGATCACAAAGAGTCGGACATGACTCAGCATGCACTCACGCATTTTTACAAATTGAAGGTTTGAGACAACTCTGCATAGAGCAAGTCTAGAGGCACCATTTTTCCAACTGCATTGGCTTAATTCAGGTCTTCATGTCACATTTTGAAATTCTCACAATATTGCAAATGTTCTCATTATTATCATATTTGTCATGGTGATCTGTAATCAGTGATCTTTCTTGTTACTATTGTCATTGTTCTGGGGCACCACGAACCATGCCCACACAGTACAGAACTTAACTGATAAATGTTATATGTGTTCTGGTGGCTCCACTGATTGGCTGTTTCACCATCTCCCCCTCTCCCCTCAGGCCTCCCTATCCCCTGAGACACAATGTTGAAATTAGGCCGATTAATAACCCTTCAATGACCTCTAAGTGTTCAAGTGAAAGGAAGAGTCTCACATCTGTCACTTCAAGTAAAAAACTAGAATGATTAAGCTTAGTGAGTATTGCGTTGCACTCAGTCATGTCTGACTGTTGTGACCCCATGGACTGTAGCCCACCAGGCTCCTCTGTCCATGAGATTCTCCAGGCAAGAACACTAGAGTGGGTTGCCATTTCTTCCTCCAGGAGGTCTTCCCAACCCAGCGATGGAAACCACGTCTCCTGCATCTCCTGCATTGGCAGGTGGGTTCTTTACCACTGCACCACCTGGGAACACATGTAAAACATCAAGAGAGACCACAATCTAAACCTCTTGTGCCAGTTAGCCACGTTGTGAAAACAAAGAAAAAGTTCTTAAAGGAAGTTAAGAGTGCTACTCCAGTAAACACACACGTGGTAAGAAAGTGAAACGGCCTTATCGCTGACATGGGAAAGGTTTTAGTGGCAAAGCAGCCACAGCATTCGCTTAAGCTAAAACCTAATCTGAAACAAGGACGTAATTCTCTGTAATTCTGCAAAGCCTGGGAGAAGTGAGGAAGCTGCAGAAGAAAAGTTTGAAGCTGGCAGAGTTTGATTCATGAGATGTAAGAAAAGAAAGCCGTCTCCATAACATCATAGTACAAAGTGACGCAGCAAGAGCTGATGTACTGATGGAAGCTGACACGAGCTATCCAGATACAACTCAGATTATCAATGGAGGAAACTACACTAAAGAACAGATTTTCAATGTGGACATACAGTCTCAACCGGAAGAAGATGCCATCCAGGACTTTCACAGCTAGAGAGCAGAAGTCAGTGCCTGGTTTCAGAGCTTCCAAGAACAAACTGATTCTTGTTGGGGTCTAATGAAGCTCCTGACCGAAAAACAATATCCATTTACCATTTCAAAAACCCCGGGGCCCTGAAGAATTTACCTTAAAATTACGCTGTCTGTGTGCTATGAAGGGAACAATAAAGGCTGGATGAGAGCATGTCTCTTTATAACATGGTTTACTGAATACTTTAAGCCTACCTTTGAGAACTGCTGCATAGAAGAAAAAGAGATTTCTTTCAAAATAAGACTTCTCACCGAAGTGCACCTGGTCACCTATGAGCTCTGATGGAGATGCATAAGATCCGTGTTATTTTCATGCCTGCTGATACAGCATCCAGGCTTCTCTGATGGCTCAGCAGGTAAAGAATCCACCTGCATTTCTGGAGACAGAGGAGACTGGGGTTTGACCCCTGGGGAGGGAAGATCCACTAGAGGAGGAAATGGCAACCCACCCCAGTATTTTCGCCTGAAAATCCCATGGACAGAGGAGACAGGTGGACTACAGTCAATGGGGTAGCAAAGAGTCAGACATGACTGCGTGACTAAGCACACAACTCAGCATCTGTTCTGCAACCCATGGATCAAGGAGTTATTTTGATTTTCAAGTCTTATTACTTAAAACATGCATTTCATAAAGTTAGTGAAGTGAAAGTCACTCAGTCTGGAGTAGGTAGTCTTTCCCTTCTTCAGGGGATCTTCCCAACCCAGGGATCAAACCCAGGTCTCCCACACTGCAGGCAGATTCTTTACCAGCTGAACCACCAGGGAAGCCCAAGAATACTGGAGTGGGTAGCCTATCCCTTCTCCAGTGGATCTTCCCAACCCAGGAATTGAACCATGGTCTCCTGCATTGCAGGTGGATTCCCTATAACTGAGCTACCAAACACCTAGGAAGCCCATCTCTTAGATGAAAGTGAAAGTCGCTCAGTCGTGTCCAACTCTTTGCGACCCCATGGATTATACAGTCCATGGAATTCTCCAGGCCAGAATACAGGAGTAGCATTTCCCTTCTCCAGGGGATCTTCCCAGCCCAGCAATTGAACCAGGGTTTCCCGAAGTGCAGGCAGATTCTTTATCAGCTGAGTCACAAGGGAAGACTTTCCATAAAGCTATAGCTGCTATAAATAGTGATTCCCCTGATGGAGCTGGCAAAGACCATTTAAAACCTTCTGTAAGGATTCACCATTCTAGATGCCATGAAGAGTATTCATGACTCACAGGAAGAGGTTGTTGATTCCCACTTGATGGGTGACTTTGAGAGTTCAAGACTTCCATGGAGGAGTAACTATAGATGAAATGGAAGTAGCAAGAGAACTGGAATCAGAAGTGACTGACTTCTGATAAAGCAGAAATGCCTTTTACTTTTTTTTTTTTTTAAGTATTTCTGCTTTATCAGAAGTTCAGTCCATTCTAATTCTAGTTCTCTTGTTACTTCCATTTCATCTACTGATTCTCTTGATGAAAGTGAAAGAGGAGAGTGAAAAAGTTGGCTTAAAGCTCAACATTCAGAAAATGAAGATCATGCCATCTGGTCCCATCACTTCATGGGAAATAGGTGGGAAACAGTGGAAACAGTGTCAGACTTTATTTTTTTAGGCTCCAAAATCACTGCAGATGGTGACTGCAACCATGAAATTAAAAGATGCTTACTCCTTGGAAGGAAATTTATGACCAACCTAGATAGTATATTCAAAAGCAGAGATATTACTTTGCCAACAAAGGTCCGTCAAGTCAAGGCTATGGTTTTTCCTGTGGTCATGTATGGATGTGAGAGTTGGACTGTGAAGAAAGCTGCGTGTCCAAGAATTGATGCTTTTGAACTGTGGTGTTGGAGAAGACTCTTGAGAGTCCCATGGACTGCAAGGAGATCTAACTAGTCCTTTCTGAAGGAGATCAGTCCTGGGTGTTCTTTGGAAGGAATGATGCTGAAGCTGAAACTCCAATACTTTGGCCACCTCATGCAAAGAGGTGACTCATTGGAAAAGACTCTGATGTTGGGAGGGATTGGGAGCAGGAGAAGGGGACGACAGAGGATGAGATGGCTGAATGGCATCACTGACTCGATGGATGTGAGTCTGAGTGAACTCCGGGAGTTGGTGATGGACAGGGAGGCCTGGTGTGCTGTGACTCATGGGGTCACAAAGAGTAGGACACGACTGAGAGACTGAACTGAACTGAACTTCTGATACCTCATGACAAACTTTTCACAGAGGAGGAACTGCTTCTCATGGATGAGCAGAAAAAGTGGTTTCTTGAGACAGAGTCTCCTCCTAGTGAAGATGCTATGAGGATTCTTAAAACGACAACAAGAGATTTAGAATTTAACATAAACTTAGTTGATAAAGCAACAGCTGAGAGAATTGACTCAAATTTAATTTAATTTAATTTTTTTTTTTTTGGCTGAGCAGCATACAGGATCTTAGTTTTCTGACCAGGGATTGAACCTGTGCCCCCCTGCACTGGGAGTTCCGAGTCTTAACCACTGGACTGCCAGGAAAGTCCTGAATCCAATTTTAAAATTTCTACTGTGGGTAAAACGCTGTCTAACACATCTGCATGCTACAGAAAGATCATTCATGGAAGGAAGAGTCAATCAGTGCAGCAAACATTACTGCTGTCTTATTTTAAGAAATCACCACAGTCACTCCAGCTTCAGCAACCAGCACCCTGGTCAGTCAGCAACCATCAACACCAAGACAAGACCCTCCACCAGCAGAAAGATTGCAACTTGCTGAAGGCCCAGATGATGGTTAGCACTTTCTAACAGTAAAGTAATTTTTAACTAAAACAGGTATATTATTTTTAGACACAATGCTATTTCACAATTTATAGACTACAGTGTAGGGTTTTTGTAGTTGTTCAATTGCTGTTGTTTTTGGAATCAGTCACTAAGTAGAGTCCATTTCTCTGCAACCTCGTGAGCTATAGCACACCAGGCTCCCCTGCCCTTCACCATCTCCCAGAATTTACTCAGCTTCATGTCCATTGAGTCAGTGATACTATCTAACCATTTCATCCTCAGCCATTCCCTTCTCCTTTGCTTTCAATCTTTCCCCAGCATCAGGATCTTTTCCAATGAGTTTTCTCTTCGCATCAGGTGGCCAAAGTATTGGAGCTTCAGCTTCAGCATTAGTACTTCCAACGAATATTCAGGGTTGATTTTCTTTAGGGTTGACTGGTTTGATTTCCTTGCTGTCCCAGCAACTCCCAAGAGTCATCTCCAGCACCACAATTTGAAAGTATCAATTCTTCAACAGTATAGGGTAAACACAACTTTTCTATGCTCACATGCTTTGTTTTATGGCAATATTTGCTTTATTGTTGTAGTCTGGAATTGAACCCACAATATCTCTGAGGTGTGTCTGTCTGTACACACAAGCCACTGGAGGAAACAAAGCACATTAATGGAAGAGAGAGAAACTGGGAACTCCTAATACCCTGTCTTCAGGTAAATGCTAGACTGGAATATATGGAAAGGCTCAAAGTCCAAAGAAGCCAGAGAGTCTCTCCCCCTGAACCTTGGGTACCAGGGTCTGTGGGGCTGAGCTTTTCCTCTAAGAGCAGGGAGCAAAGCAGAACCAAAAGAGCAAGCAGGCCCCATCTAGGTGAGCTTGTCACCTGAAAGTGGGAGGTACAAGGAATCTAGTTGCTGATGAGTCCTGGTCAGGGGTGACCACGTGGTGGCCAATGTAATTAACCAGGGCTAGGTCAGGCAAACTGGATGCAGAGTCACCTCCCTTCAAGGTACTGCACGCTTATCAGTTAAACATTCACTTTGCCCAATCAAGGCTCAGGCTCTACCCAATCAGACAGCACCTCCTGTGTTGAGAATGAGTGAAGGCGCCTGCCGTAACTACTGCAATTATATCACAGACATAATCAAGCGCTAATGAGAAATCAGAGAAGGGAGTATAATGGAGGCTGACTGCATATTATGCAACATTGAATTAATTTGAAGCTATGTGAATAAAAATATTAATAAAGTCCCGATTTATGCACAAAATTCAAAATTATGCAATTTTCAAACCATTGTTTAATTCATCAGGGATTGTTTATGTCATTATGCCAAGTGAATTGTAGACAGTGTTTACACTGCTAGCACGTGAGCTGGTAAACAGAAATACCCACCATCTCTGCTCTCATTTGGGTTTGAGGAGGCTCGCTGTTCCCTGGAAGGGCCCTGTGGATTCTGTGTGGAGAGGCACCTGCCCCTACTTTGATGAGGGTAAAGGGCGTGGGATTGCTGTCTGTTCTAGTCATGACCCTCCCCTCCCCACCACCACCACAGACATTGCTTTAAAGATTCAATTCACGTGCAGAGAAGGAATTGCTAGGTTTGCAGTGGGGTGTCAGGATCAGGACCCACGGGGATGCTCCCCACCCAACATCCCACCAGGCACCTTGACTCTTGGAACCTAAGTTCCTTAAAGGGGCACAGTTCAGCCATGTTCACAATGTCAGGGGCCTGGGAGCCCTAAAGCACGTCCTGAAATCCAGGCTGGCAGAGACCATGGAGTCTGAGGCCAGCTGAAGGTACACTGCTCCCAAAACTGGTGTCAGCTGGTCCCGCCCGAGACCCTTCTCTCCCAGTGTGCCGGGGGGCCTGGTTCCCAAGTGGTGAGCGAGCTCATGGACTAGCACAGGACTGGGGCTCACCGGCCAGGAGACAGAGTGGCCTGAAGGACTGGAGGGGCTATTCAGATCCCAGCCGTCAGGAGGCCATTTTGTACAACCATATAAAGAAGAGATATTTTGTTTGTTTGTTTGTTTGTTTGTTTGTTTGTTTTTGCGTTTTATTTTATTTCATTTTATTTTTTAATCTTTAATTCTTACATGCATTCCCAAACATGAACCCCCTCCCACCTCCCTCCCCATAACAGCTTTCTGGGTCATCCCCATGCACCAGCCCCAAGCATGCTGCATCCTGCGTCAGACATAGACTGGCGATTCAATTCACATGATAGTATACATGTTAGAATGTAATTCTCCCAAATCATCCCACCTCTCCTCTCCTCTGAGTCCAAAAGTCCGTTATACACATCTGTGTCTCTTTCCCTGTCTTGCATACAGGGTCGTCATTGCCATCTTCCTAAATTCCATATATATGTGTTAGTATACTGTATTGGTGTTTTTCTTTCTGGCTTACTTCACTCTTGATAATCGGCTCCAGTTTCATCCATCTCATCAGAACTGATTCAAATGAATTCTTTTTAACGGCTGAGTAACACTCCATTGTGTATATGTACCACAGCTTTCTTATCCATTCATCTGCTGATGGACATCTAGGTTGTTTCCATGTCCTGGCTATTATAAATAGTGCTGCGATGAACATTGGGGTACATGTGTCTCTTTCAATTCTGGTTTCCTCGGTGTGTATGCCCAGAAGTGGGATTGCTGGGTCATAAGGTAGTTCTATTTGCAATTTTTTAAGGAATCTCCACACTGTTCTCCATAGTGGCTGTACTAGTTTGCATTCCCACCAACAGTGTAGGAGGGTTCCCTTTTTCTCCACACCCTCTCCAGCATTTATTGCTTGCAGATTTTTGGATCGCAGACATTCTGACTGGTGTGAAGTGGTACCTCATTGTGGTTTTGATTTGCATTTCTCTAATAATGAGTGATGTTGAGCATCTTTTCATGTGTTTGTTAGCCATCCGTATGTCTTCTTTGGAGAAATGTCTATTTAGTTCTTTGGCCCATTTTTTTATAGGGTCGTTTATTTTTCTGGAATTGAGCTGCATAAGTTGCTTGTATATTTTTGAGATTAGTTGTTTGTCAGTTGCTTCATTTGCTATTATTTTCTCCCATTCAGAAGGCTGTCTTTTCACCTTGCTTATAGTTTCCTTTGTTGTGCAGAAGCTTTTAATTTTAATTAGATCCCATTTGTTTATTTTTGCTTTTATTTCCAGCATTCTGGGAGGTGGGTCATAGAGGATCCTGCTATGATTTATGTCTGAGAGTGTTTTGCCTATGTTCTCCTCTAGGAGTTTTATAGTTTCTGGTCTTACATTTAGATCTTTAATCCATTTTGAGTTTATTTTTGTGTGCGGTGTTAGAAAGTGATCTAGTTTCATTCTTTTACAAGTGGTTGACCAGTTTTCCAGCACCACTTGTTAAAGAGATTGTCTTTACTCCATTGTATATTCTTGCCTCCTTTGTCAAAGATAAGGTGTCCATATGTGTGTGGATTTATCTCTGGGCTTTCTATTTTGTTCCATTGATCTATATGTCTGTCTTTGTGCCAGTACCATACTGTCTTGATGACTGTGGCTTTGTAGTAGAGCCTGAAGTCAGGCAAGTTGATTCCTCCAGTTCCATTCTTCTTTCTCAAGATTGCCTTGGCTATTCGAGGTTTTTTGTATTTCCATACAAATCTTGAAATTATTTGTTCTAGTTCTGTGAAAAATGTGGCTGGTAGCTTGATAGGGATTGCATTGAATTTGTAAATTGCTTTGGGTAGTATACTCATTTTCACTATATTGATTCTTCCAATCCATGAACACGGTATATTTCTCCATCTATTAGTGTCCTCTTTGATTTCTTTCATCAGTGTTTTATAGTTTTCTATATATAGGTCTTTAGTTTCTTTAGGTAGATATATTCCTAAGTATTTTATTCTTTTCGTTGCAATGGTGAATGGAATTGTTTCCTTAATTTCTTTTCTACTTTCTCATTATTCATGTATAGGAATGCAAGGGATTTCTGTGTGTTGATTTTATATCCTGCAACTTTACTATATTCATTGATTAGCTCTAGTAATTTTCTGGTGGAGTCTTTAGGGTTTTCCATGTAGAGGATCATGTCATCTGCAAACAGTGAGAGTTTTACTTCTTCTTTCCAATTTGGATTCCTTTTATTTCTTTTCTGCTCTGATTGCTGTGGCCAAAACTTCCAGAACTATGTTGAATAGTAGCGGTGAAAGTGGACACCCTTGTCTTGTTCCTGACTTTAGGGGAAATGCTTTCAATGTTTCACCATTGAGGATAATGTTTGCTGTGGGTTTGTCATAGATAGCTTTTATTATGTTGAGGTATGTTCCTTCTATTCCTGCTTTCTGGAGAGTTTTTATCATAAATGGATGTTGAATTTTGTCAAAGGCCTTCTCTGCATCTATTGAGATAATCATATGGTTTTTATTTTCAATTTGTTAATGTGGTGAATTACATTGATTGATTTGCGGATATTGAAGAATCCTTGCATCCCTGGGATGAAGCCCACTTGGTCATGGTGTATGATCTTTTTAATGTGTTGTTGGATTCTGATTGCTAGAATTTTGTTGAGGATTTTTGCATCTATGTTCATCAGTGATATTGGCCTGTAGTTTTCTTTTTTGTGACATCTTTGTCAGGTTTTGGTATTAGGGTGATGTGAACGCCCCAACCAAAAGACAAAGACTGGCCGAATGGATACAAAAATAAGACCCCTCTATATGCTGCTTACAAGAGACCCACCTCAAAACAAGGGACACATACAGACTGAAAGTGAAGGGCTGGAAAAAGATATACCACACAAATAGAGACCAAAAGAAAGCAGGAGTGGCAATACTCATATCCGATAAAATAGACTTTAAAACAAAGGCTGTGAAAAGAGACAAAGAAGGCCACTACATAATGATCAAAGGAACAATCCAAGAAGAAGATATAACAATTATAAATATATATGCACCCAATATAGGAGCACCACAATATGTAAGACAAATGCTAACAAGTATGAAAGGGAAATCAACAATAACACAATAATAGTGGGAGACTTTAATACCCCACTCACACCTATGGACAGATCAACTAAACAGAAAATTAACAAAGAAACGCAAACTTTAAATGATACATTAGATCAGTTAGACCTAATTGATATCTATAGGACATTTCACCCCAAAACAACGAATTTCACCTTTTTTTCAAGTGCTCATGGAACCTTCTCCAGGATAGATCACATCCTGGGCCATAAATCTAAACTTGATAAATTCAAAAAAAATTGAAATCATTCCAAGCATCTTTCTGACCATAATGCATTAAGATTAGATCTCAATTAAAGGAGAAAAACTATTAAAAATTCCAACATATGGAGGTTGAACAACACACTTCTGAATAACCAACAAATCACAGAAGAAATCAAAAAAGAAATCAAAATATGCATAGAAACGAATGAAAATGAAAACACAACAACCCCAAACCTGTGGGACACTATAAAAGCAGTGCTAAGAGGAAAGTTCATAGCAATACAGGCATACCTCAAGAAACAAGAAAAAAGTCAAATAAGTAACCTAACTCTACAACTAAAGCAACTAGAAAAGGAAGAGTTGGAGAACCCCAGAGTTAGTAGAAGGAAAGAAATCTTAAAAATTAGGGCAGAAATAAATGCAAAAGAAACAAAAGAGACCATTGCAAAAATCAACAAAGCCAAAAGCTGGTTCTTTGAAAGGATAAATAAAATTGACAAACCATTAGCCAGACTCATCAAGAAGCAAAGAGAAAAATCAAATCAATAAAATTAGAAATGAAAATGGAGAGATCACAACAGACAACACAGAAATACAAAGGATCATAAGAGACTACTATCAGCAGTTGTATGCCAATAAAATGGACAATGTGGAAGAAATGGACAAATTCTTAGAAAAGTACAATTTTCCAAAACTGAACCAGGAAGAAATAGAAAATCTTAACAGACCCATCACAAGCACGGAAATTGATACTGTAATCAGAAATCTTCCAGCAAACAAAAGCCCAGGTCCAGATGGCTTCACAGCTGAATTCTACCAAAATTTCGAGAAGAGCTAACACCTATCCTACTCAAACTCTTCCAGAAAATTGCAGAGGAAGGTAAACTTCCAAACTCATTCTATGAGGCCACCATCACCCTAATAAGAAGAGATATTTTTGAAAAGCAAAAATTATTTTCAGTCGTTTTCTGATTATCCTGCCTCTTCTTATTTTATTGGAGTATAGTTCCTTTACAATATTGTGGTAGTTCCTGCTGTACAGGAAAGCGAATCAGCTACACGCATACATATAGCCCTGTTTTGGGTTTCCCTTCCCATTTAGGTCACCACAGAGCATTGAATAGAGTTCCCTGTGCTATAGAGTCGGTTCTTACTAGTTATCTATTTTATCAATATACGTAGCATCAACAGTACATATATGTCAATCCCAATCTTCTAATCTATCTCACCCACTCTGCCCCTGCCCCGTCCCCACTTGGTATCCATGCATTTGTTCTCTGCATCTGTGTCTGTTTCTGCTTTAAAAATAAATCCATCTCTACCATAAGAACCAGCAATTCCACTCCTGGGCATATACCCAGAGAAAACCATAATTCAAAAAAGGTATGTTAACTCCAGTGTTCACTGAAGCACTGTTTACTCACAATAGCCAGGACTTGAAAGCCATCAGCAGAGGAAGGGATACAGAAGATGTGTGCATATATACAATGGAATATTACTCAGCTATAGAAAGGAACAGAATAGTGCCATTTGCAGAGACGTGGATGGACCTAGAGACTGTCATATGGAGTGAAGTAAGTCAGAAAGAGAAAAACAAATATCATATATTAACACTGGAAAAGGAAATGGCAGAACACTCCAGTATTCTTGCCTGGAGAATCCCATGGAGAGAGGAACCCGGTGGGCTGCAGTCTATGGGCTTGCAAGAGTCAGACATGACTGAGCAACTAAACCTATATTAACGCACATGTATGGAACCTACTTCCTCTTTCCCCGGAGACTTCACATCAGTAATCTTTTCCTATCAGGTGAATCTTGGTGCCCCCTCCCTCCCAGCCTCACCCAGTAGTCTTTAGTGTGCACCCCATCCTTTCTCAGCAGTGAGGACATTCTAGGCAATACTATAGGCACGTCTGACTGTGTCTCTCTTTTACTGCAAGAAACTCATCTTTAAAAAAAATACATAAAAAATTACAAAATAACAAAAAACATCTTGTTTTTAGGGGAGAGTTTTCATAAGTATTAATGAATATTTGAGTTGTATGTGTCTGATATTTCTTAACACCAGTAGCATTAATTTGTACTTTTGTAGCAACATGGTATCTTTAGAATCAGTGCTTGGCTCAGATCTCCACAAGGGCTTTCTGCAGGGTTCTCTTGGGACCCTGTGTACCTTTTACTGTATTTTGTAAAAAGTTACTAGTGTTGCCCTTGCCGTGTTAATTAACAGCAGACCTTGCTTACACTCCTGCGTCAAGTTGGTGTGGCTGCAACAGTCCTCCAAAGAGTCACATTGCATGGGGTTGGAGTTGACGGTCCTTCTGATGTGTGAACCCTCATCAGACCTGAGGGTTTATTTAGGGTTTGCGGTCTGACCTTTGGGCTTTTCGTTACATTTTGGTTTTGTGCCCTTTCTCCATTTACAACAAAATCAGTTTTGTGATAATTAAAACTTTTACTGATGTCAAACGGAGGAAAAGAACAGAAAAAAGAATTTTACAAAGTGATAAAACTGAAAACTGAGCTGTTTCAGTGTTGCTGTTTTTACCTGTCTGTTCTTGTCCGACAGGGAGAAGAGGAAGGGCCCACTTGGTTTCTTAAAGCTCCAGCCCAGAACTCATCACCCTACCTCTCCAAATTCTTGCTTCCCAGTTGGTTGATGCCAAGGGTTTTAATGGTTAGATGATCAGCTGTCGAAATGATTTCTTGTCATTGCTGTATTTATGATTTTACAGTAAAATAACATTTAGGAGGAAAAAAAAAAGAAACAAATACCATCAGAAATACTTTTATTAGATCTGTAAGAAAATTAATTTTTTAATTATGCTAGTTTTGAATTATGTAAATTTTTCAAAAATCTATCCCTCACATAAACTGTCACTTCTGTGTATGGAAGCAGAGGAAGGACATTTCAGGAAGAGATAGGAATTGTTTGCAAATACATAGAGGCAAGAAAGAAATACAGGAAGGGAGGGAGGAAGGGAAAGGAAAGGAGAGGGTTTGGAATATTCAAGAAATGGTGGGATGTGGGGGAGGGGGATGAGCCTTAAAATATCAGTTGTAAACCAGTGACTCCCAAAACCCAGTCCTCATCTCAGTGTCAGGCCGCGCTAGAGTGTTCACTGATCCACAGTGAAACAGAACGACAAGGGCAGTGTTTTCTGAAAAGCTAAATATTGTTATTGTTGTTGTTCAGCCGCTAAGTCATGTCTAACTCTTTCTGACACCATGGAAGGGGTAGCACGTCAGGCTCCCCTGTCCTTCACTGTTCCAAAGCTAAATATATAAAGTGTTTAATACTTTCAAATTATCCTTTATTGTGAGCTCACGTCTTCCTTAATTTGTTGGCAGCAAAATATCCTGCAATGAAACATTGGCAACAGGAGCTGACAGATAAAATGTATGATTCTCTAAAAATACATAAATGAACAAATTTTACTCCAAACTTAAAAACTGAATAGGTTAATAATTAAGAAAGAAATGTGAAATATAGTCAAGAACTTTGGACTAATCAGGCATCAGACTTGTTCAATAAAATTGTTTTGCAAGAGAAGTACTAAGCCTTATGGCAACTATTTCAGAGCTTGGAAAAATATGAGAAGTATTTCAGTTTTTTCTATTGGATTACCATCATCCTGGTACTAAAACCAGATCCAAATAAATATATTGTACAGACATTATACAAACATGCACCACTTTGGCCAAAACTTAATTACAAGCATAAACAGAAAATTCCAAGTTGCAGGCACACCTCGTTTTCTTGCACTGCACTTTCTTGCAGTTCATGGATATTGCACTTCCTACAAACTGGAAGTTTGTTGCAAGGCTGCACTAAGTCAGTCTATGCATTTGCTCGCTTCCGGTCTCTTTATTACATTTTGGTAATGCTCAAAATATTTCAAACTTTTTCTATATTATTTGTCATGGTCTTCCATGATCAGTGATCTTTGATCTTATTATCACAAAATGATTATGACTTGCTGAAGGCTCAGATGGTAGTTACCACTTCTTAGCAATAGTTTTGCACACGTAGCAGAATACAGTATAATGGAAACATAACTTTTATATTCACTGGGAAACCAAAAATATTGGATGATTCACTTTATTTCAATATATTCTTTATTGCAGTGGTCTGCAACTGAATCTACAGTATCTCCAAGGTATGCCTGTAAAATGTGAACAAACGAATCTGGTTTGTATTTTGTCGATAT
The DNA here is from genome assembly GCF_016772045.2 of Ovis aries. NCBI lineage: Eukaryota > Metazoa > Chordata > Mammalia > Artiodactyla > Bovidae > Ovis > Ovis aries. Next base: position 113,513,832 of record NC_056059.1, read on the forward strand.
TAGGGGAAACATTAGGAGTGAGTCAACAATAGGAAAAAATACATTAATGAAATCCACTATCATGAAAGATTAGGAAAATAGAAATGTATGTATACAACTCTAAATTATCAAAAGATGTATACATTATATATTTATATAATTGTATGTATATAATTTTACATATATACATACATATATAATGTATATTTCTTTTTTCATATCTGTATGTATATATACAGTAAGGGCTTCCCAGTTGGCACTAGTGGTAAAGAATCCGCCTGCCAATGTAGGAGATGAGAGAGATGTGGGTTCGATGCCTGGGTCTGGAAGATCCCCTGGAGGAGGAAATGGCAAGCCACTCCAGTATAGCTCCAGTATTCTTGCCTAGAAAATTCCACGGACAGAAGAGCCTGGTGGGCTACAGTCCATGGGGTTGCAAATAGTTGGACACGTCTGAGCGACTAAGCAACTGAGCGCACACACACATACATAGAGCAGCCGTCTGTTATCAGTGGAAGATGCACTGTGAATCCCCCAGTGGGCGCCTAATCCTGCGTGTGATGCCTATGATGTTTTCTCCTGTGTACGTGTGCGTGAAGTTGCTCAGTCATATCTGACTCTTTGTGACCCTATGGACTGTAGCCCGCCAGGCTCCTCTGTCCATGGAAAATTCTCCAGGCCAGAATAAGTCAATGAGTGGGCCTTATTCTAGCATTTCACCATTAAGTGATAGTTTCTGTTAGGCTTCCCTGGTGACCAGATGGCAAAGAATCTGTCTGCAATGCAGGAGACCCCAGTTCGAGCCCTGGGTTGGGAAGATCCCCTGGAGAAGGGAAAGGCTACCCACTCCAGTATTCTGGCCTGGAGAATTCCATAGACTGCATAGTCCATGAGGTTGCAAAGAGTCGAACACAAATGGGCGACTTTCACTTTCACTATTATTCAGTATCATGCAACAGTACTGGTTATCTCAGTGATAGAAGACAGAAAGAGAGATAAAAAAAAAAATTTTTTTAAGAGACAAAGCATCCCACATTTGTAGCCTACCTAGAAACTCCAAGAACATCCATTTTCCAGCTCTATACCAATTAGGGGACTATTGCATTATGAATCTGGCAGTGATGATACAGACAAAGTGCAGTGAGGTCTGAGCAATATTTGGATACAAGATTAAAAGATGCAGTTTTAAATGGAGGAGGAGGCAAAGAGGCAAATAGGAAGCGGAAGATTCAGGAATATTTGGGGCTTCCGTCATAGACAGTTGAGTGGAAACTGGTATCCTTAGCTTGGATGAGGGATGGAAAATACACATCAGGTTTTGGGTTCAGACAGGCCGACCAGTTCTAGATGGAGATGCCTTTGCCAACCAGTGGCCCTAGGAGTTAGGCGGTGGGGGACAGATGGTGGGGTTTTAGGTACAGGTTCTTCTCTCTCTAGAGCTGTGACCTAGGCACTTTAATCCCTCTGAGTCCTCCTTTCCTCAGCTGAAGAACAGGGATACCAAACCCTCCCTTCCAGACTCTCAAGTAAAAGCATGAACAGAGAAGCATGTTGGTGGCCGTTAGACACACAGGCATGCACATACAGAGCGGGACTGAAGAAGCCCTCTGCGCTTCAGTTAAAGCCTTCAGCCTTGTGAAGACAAAGTATGTCAATAATATCAACCCTTCCTGTACTTTGTTAACGTTCGGCCTTCTTGGATGAGAGTTAGAAGATAGAACACAATAATGAGAAATCAAAATGACTTTACAGTCAAGTTTTTAACAAAATCTATATTTTCTTAGTTTTAAAAAAATAAATTGGCTCGAATTGTCCTTCGGAAATCAATACGTTGCATTTACAGAGACACTTTAGGAAAAAGGAACAGTAGCTTTTTTAGGATCAATAGTAAATGATTTGATTCTCACCCAGACAATGAGGACATCCAAGTTAACTCTTGGGAGGTGGGAAAAAGTTGTCCTCAAAACCCAGGTTTGCCCAAGTCCTGCTCATCCTCAAGGCCCAGTGTCCTCGTCACCCTAAGTTAGAGCAGCGTCATATTTAAGAGCACGTGACTTTTTAAAGGTATCAGGAAGTAATGGGTTCATGCTCCAACTTAATCACATTTTAGCTTTGTAATCTGCAGCAAGTCATTCAGCTTCTTTAAGCCTTGATTTCCTAATCTGTTAAATAGGAATAATAAAATATTTGCAGAGCAGAAATAGACATGCAGACTTGGAGAACAGAGGTGTGGACACAGTGGGAACATGGCGGGTGGGACAAATTGGGAGATTAGGATTGACATATATACCCTGTTATGTGTAAAACAGACAGCTGAGTGGGAACCTGCTGTATAGACAGGGAGCTCAGCTCGGTGCTAGGTAATGACCTAGGGAGGTGTGATGTGGGGGAGGGAGGCTCAAGAGGGAGAGGATATATATATACACACACACAGCTGATTCATTTCATTGTAAGAAACTAACAGCATTGTAAAGCAGTTCAGTTCAGCTCAGTCACTCAGTCACTCAGTCGTGTCCAACTCTTTGTGACCCCACAAACCGCAGTATGCCAGACCTCCCTGTCCATCACCAACTCCCAGAGTCTACCCAAATCCATGTCCATTGAGTTGATGACGCCATCCAACCATCTCTTCCTCTGTCGTCCCTTTCTCCTTCCACCTTCAATCTTTCCCAGAATCAGGATAGTTTCGAATGTTGGAGCATTTCATATTGTCCTGGAGGTCTCTGAGATTGTCCTCATTTCTTTTAATTTGTTTTTCTTTTTTCCTCTCTGATTCATTTATTTCTACCATTCTATCTTCTATTTCACTAATCCTATCTTCTGCCTCCGTTATTCTACTATTTGTTCCCTCCAGAGTGTTTCTGATCTCATTTATTGCATTATGCATTATATATTGACTCTTTTTATTTCTTCTAGGTCCTTGTTAAACCTTTCTTGCATCTTCTCAATCCTTGTCTCTAGACTATTTATCTGTGATTCCATTTTGATTTTGAGATTTTGGATCATTTTCACTATCATTATTCAGAATTCTTTATCAGGTAGATTCCCTATCTCTTCCTCTTTTGTTTGGTTTGGTGGGCATTTATCCTGTTCATTTACCTGCTGGGTATTCCTCTGTCTCTTCGTCTTGGTTATATTACTGCGTTTGGGGTGGCCTTTCTGTATTCTGGCAGTTTGTGGAGTTCTCTTTATTATGGAGTTTCCTTACTGTGGATGGGGTTGCATCAGTGGCTTGTCAAGGTTTCTTAGTTAGGGAAGCTTGTTTTGGAGTTCTGGTGGCTGGAGCTGGATTTCTTCTCTCTGGAGTGCAATGAAGTGTCCAGTAATGAGTTATGAGAGGTCAATGGTTTTGGAGTAACTTGAGCTGCCTGTATATTGAAGCTCAGGGATGTGTTCCTGTGTTGCTGGAGAATTTGCGTGGTATGTCTTGCTCTGGAACTTGTTGGCCCTTGGGTGGTGCTTGGTTTCTGTGTAGGTATGGAGGCGTTTGATGAGCTCCTATCAATTAATGTTCCCTGGAGTCAGGAGTTCTCTGATGTTCTCAGGATTTGGACTTAAGTCTCCTGCTTCTGGTTTTCACTTTCATTTTTACAGTAGCTTCATGACTTCTCCATCTGTTTTTGAAGACAATGATCTGCTTTTCTGGGTGCCTGAGGTCCTCTGCCAGCATTCAGAAGTTGTTTTGTCTGTTAGTATCTTTTACAGCACTTTTTCCTGCTCCAAGAAGCCTCACAAACTGATTCTTTAAACTTTAATACTCTTTATATTTCAAGAGTAATTCATGAGGCCCTCAAGCTTCTTGAATCTGGTCACAAGACTGCTTCTGCGGTTAGAAAACAGCATCCATTATCCTGGGGGGAGGAGAGCCACCAGCATGAGTTGCAAAATTGTACTTCACCTTCGACGGAGTTCAAAGCGCCGGCACTCCAGCCCCACCGCAGGCTGGCTGCCCTGAGCCCTCTCTCACCCCGCTCCTGCCTTCCCCACCCTCTTGGGCCTACACCATGTCAGTTATCCGGGCAGGCACCGAGCTGGGCACTCTGTACACTTTTACTGATTGATATATGGGTTATTTGGGTCTCAGGAAGTAAAGGGAAGACTTGATTATTTGTGATCTATGTACTGTAGCCTGCCAGGTTCCTCTGTCCATGGAATTCTCCAGACAAGAATACTGGGGTGGGTTGTCATGCCCCCTCCAGGGGGATCTTCCCGACCTAGGGATTGAACCTGAGTCTCCTGCATCACAGGCAGATTCTTTACCATCTGAGCCACCACAGAAGCCCCAATTATTTCACACATGTTTCGACAAATATTTATCAACTCCTGCCATATGCCAGGCCCTGAGCTAGGTGCTGGACAACATCACAAAAATAAATAAAATGTGGCCCCACAACCCTGGTGAATGAACAACTGCCTGAAAAGAGTAAAGGAGAAATGTAAAACTAGGCGGACCCAGCTGGAGAGGGAGCTGCCAGCCCAGGGGAAGATTTCAGCCATGAAGGGCTCCTGGGAGCCCAGCTGTCTGATGCTGGCAGGGGCATATACAGACGGTACATTATCCCCAAGGCCAGGTGTGTAGACCCCAGACCATAAGACAGAACTTGGCCTTGCTCAAATGTGTCTTTTCAGATCCTCTGTCTTTGGGCTCCCAGTAACTGATCACCCAGGGGGTGATGAGACAATTCGAGTGTTCTGGGTCATTAAGGCTTTAAAAAGGTCATACATCATAGAAACAACTCTCCACAAATGATCTAGCAAATTGAGCAGAGCGTCCAGTTGACACCAGAAAAACACCAGCAACCAATTCAGTTGCCTTGGTAACCAGGCCCCTCCCCAGTCTATGATACTCTCTCTCTCTCTCTTTTTATTTTTTTTAAACCACAAACACATAAAGACAACTAGACATAAGGGCAACATTTAGCTTAAGTAGCTCCACCTTAGGAAAGGGTCTTGGAAGAGGTGTGGGAGGGGTGTGCAGGGGCAAAAGAAGAGATGGTGAGGAAATAAGGTTGACTGTCAATAACAAGAATGGTATCTAGGTCTGAGTTTTCTTTGGTTCTGCATTGCATTTTTCATTGACAAGGGTTCAGTGAGTGTAAATAATTTAAATGTCTGGGAGCCCAAAGCACCCCATCGGATTTATTCCACCACTACCTCTGCAAGAAAGAAAACTCTGGCACCAGGAAAGCTCTTGCCCAAGTCAGGTGTTGGAAAATTAGCATGAGTTATGCTTGCTGCCTTGATTTAAACCCCTCTTCCCCAGCATCCATCCCAAAGGGCTGAGACCACCCAAGAGAATGAAGGTGGATCTAAGGAGAACCCAAGTTCTCTAAGCTTAGAAAACATGTTTTCTAGATTTCTCTAGAACCTAGAGACCCTCACTATCTTGTGTTTTAGTTCCAATTTTATTTATTTATTTATTTATTTTAATTGGAAGCTAATTACTTTACAACACTGTAGTGGCTTTTGCCATACATCGACATGAATCAGCCATCAGTGTACGTGTGTCCCCCATCTTGAAACCCCCTCCCACTTCCCTCCCCATCCCATCCCTCAGGGTCATCCCAGTGCACCAGCCCCGAGCACCCTGTCTCATGCATCGAACCTGGACTGGCTATCGGTTTCACATATGATAATGTACACGTTTCAACACTATTCTCTCTAATTCCAATTTTAAATAATTCTCTCTTCTCTCCTCTTAAACATGAGTCTCATATTTAAGACTCCATCCTTCGAGAGCATCGGGTCCTGCAGCAATTTTTTAAAAAAATAACTGAAACTAGAGTAAAGGACAGTTTACGTGTTTTCCCTAAAGATTTTTCTGGTCAAATCTCCTCTTCTCTTTTCAGTCTATCACTGTAATGATTTTTCCCTTATACCTTAATCCAATATTTCTGTTATAAAGTAAATGAATCGGCAATGGACAAGCTCCTGAGCATGTCAAGAAACGATGATGGAGTTGAGCAGAAAACAGCTGGTAGAAAACTTTTACAAGACACAAATGGTGTATTTTATCCTACAACGTAGCCACCTCCCTCCACCACCTCCAATGGTTCCAGCCCTCCATCAGACACCCCACTTCTCACAGACACTCCATCCATTGCTCAAGAATCCAACAGAGAGTTGAATTTTTTTTCAGTTGTTGTTGTTTTTTTTTTTTTTAACATCCTTGGTCATTGTATCTTATGAAGTTTTATGAACTGGAAAATCTCCCCAACCTCTCCTTTTCTTGAAGTCAAGAAAATTAATAAAACAGTCATGCATGGGAATGCACCATTAGAAGGATGAAGGTTTTCATTCAGAGGGTCTTGCGGGTGGATCCACAAAGAGGTAAAGCCAGACAAAATCAAACAGTAACACCAAGCTGTAAAACCTTTGTATTCCACTGACCTCAGTAAACGCTGTTAATAGACACATCCTAATTAAATCACTAAACACTTAATACTTGTAATGAGCTTGGGGAAACAAGTTCATTGCTTCATCTTGGCATGCAGCTTGAATGAAGTTCTTTTGTTTAATCTGGCTTTACCAATCCCACTAATGTGGGGCATGACAAAACCTCTGTTTAGAGAAATGGTTAGTTAGACTCTAAGAAAGGCAGTGTGATAGTGAGGATACTGGCTTCAAAGTCAAACAGATCAGTGTTCAAGTCTCACTCTATGACTTAGTGTAAGACACTTAAGCCCTCTGAAATGCAGCTACCTTACTGCCATGTGAGAGCAATCATATCCAGCTTGCAGTGTTGTTTTAAGAATTACAAACAAGATTATACTGCTAAAGGGCCTAACACATCCCCCAAAATGAAAATACAAATTTGAAAAAAATACACGCACCCCAATGTTATCAGCAGAATTACCTACAATATCTAAGATATGGAGGCACCCGAAGTACCTTAAAGATTTGGTACAGATATACAATGGCATACTACTCAGCCACAAGACTGAATGAAGTTTTGCCCGTTGCACAACCCAGATGGACTTGGAGGGTTTTAGACTAAGTGACATTAAGTCAGATGGAGAAAGACATACTGTATGATACAACTGATATGTGGGATCTGAAAAATACAACGAACTAGTGAACAAAAAAAGAAACAAGAAATACATATGTAAGTAGCAGCAGCAAATGAAGTGCTTAACAGAGCTGGACTGAGAAGACCCTCAATAAATTTTAGGAAAGGTGATCATAGTAATGGCAAGTGAAGTGAAAGTCGCTCAGTAGTGTCCGAGTCTTTGCAACCCCACGGACTATACAGTCCATGGAATTCTCCAGGCCAGAATGCTGGTGTGGGTAGCCTTTCCCTTCTCCAGGGGATCTTCCCAACCCAGGGATCAAATCCAGGTCTCCCACATTGCAGGTGGATTCTTTGCCAGCTGAGCTACAAGGGAAGCCCTAGTAATGGCGGGCCACTATTTTGATGGTGATGGAGATGATGATAAGGATGAGAATGAGGATGGTGATGCTGGAAAAATAGGACACAAACCAGCTATTGTTCATCTGCACAGTCCCACTGAATAGGCTCCTCAACTTGTAGAGTTGAATAAGTAAAAGCACGTGCCACCCAGCCACCAATTCTGAGTCAGAGTCAGGACGGGACAGACCAGAGAGAGAGAACTGATGCTCACACAGAGGAGAACCTCGCCTCCAATAATTACATCTTCTCGGGGCAATGATCCCCCAGCATGATGCATTCATAAATCAAGGCATCACTTATGGGGTCTATCCTCAGACCTGTCCACATTACAAAGCCAGCGATTATGTGCCTGGGTTCTCATCTGTTTCAGCCCAGATGCTTTACAGGGATCTGAATCATCGGTGATTTCTCAGCTCTCTGAGACAAGGAAGTCTACCTCAGTACAATATTGCAAAAATGAATCTTTGACGCTTGATTCATATTTGCATTAACAATTGAGAATAGAAATTATGGCTCTTTGTAAACAAGAGGTTCAGTGGAGGCTGGAGAGATGGAAAACTAAGGTGAGTTTTGCCATGAGGGGTGATGGTAATAAATGTCACCAAGTGGGAAATATTCGAGCCCTATTTCCAGAAACTGGAGGCAGTAGCTCAAGGCAGAAAAACCACAATAATTATATTGCTCAGAAGCTAACAGCACATATAAATCTGGTGCATGAAGCTCCCGCCCATGGATTCGCTTTCCAAATAGCATTTTGGCAGCATCATTTCTGGGAGCTAGAATCCCCTCCTTCTGTCTAGAGATTTCAGGTAAATTGTGCCCCTGCAAAAGGTAATTACTATCAGACTTTTTTCTTGCTTTGCTTGTTTTTTTTTGTTTAGGCAATATAGATCCCACCGTTTACCTGGTAAATTCCCAGCCACAAGGAAGGAGAAAGTCAGATGGTGTTTGGCTTGGGGTCTCTTTGCTGCCAGTGGCCATTGTGTGTGTGATTTCTCTCTGCTCCATCCCAGACAAGTACCACTTGAACCGGGGCTTATGTCATAAACCTCAGAAAAGCTCTGCTCAGGCAATTTCCAAGTTACTAAACGGATCTCCTCAGTCACCTGGCTTTAAGACGTCACTAGAGATCATGCCGGCGTCTGAGTCTATCTACGAAAATGCATTCAAAATTCATCACGCTGAAGGAAGGGATTGGCCTGTGTCTGGGAAAAGCTCAGTTTCACAGCATGAATGCTGGAGAGACAGGAAGGAACCTTAAAGTCACACGCTTCTGAAATGCAAAGACAAATGGTAAGCATTCCATTTAGTGGCAGGTTTTATACTTTGGAGTAAATTGAAACTATTGGATTTGGTAGCAATCACAGCTTACTGGTGGCTCAGACCGTTAAGAATCTGCCTGCAATGCAGGAGACGTGAGTTTGATCCCCAGGTCAGGAAGATCCCCTGGAGAAGGGAACAGCAACCCACTCCAGTATTCTTGCCTGGAGAATTCCATGGACAAAGGAGTCTGATGGGCTACAGTCATGGGGTCACAAAGAGTCAGACAGGACTCTTTCTGTGTTGAGACCCAGGACCAAACAGAAGCCAATGGTGTGAAGACACTGCGGGAGGGTCAGATAGAGAAGGAGCTTGGGGCTGGGGCGGGGCAGACCCATCCCTCATCCATCTGATCTGCCCCCCAACTGATTCCCAGTGTCCCTTGCTGTCACCCCACAAGAATATGATAACACTCAGAAAGGTGAAAGAACATGAGAGGGGATAAGTGAGTCCAGGAGGGTAAAGTGTGGAATATGTCACAATTGCATTTATTCTGAGGTCGTGTCAATATCACAGTTGGTTCAAGATCAAGACCCAAGTTAAACATGAACCAAGACCACCATTTCATGGAGCCCTCTACTCCCACCAGAGTGGCTCTTCCCCAGCTACCCCAAAGTATTTTCTAAGGGACACCTTTGCCAAGCATATTGTTGATATTTAGTCCCTACGTCATGTCTGACTCTTTGTGACCACATGGACTGTAGCCCAGCAGGTTTCTTTGTCCATGGGATTCTCCAGGCAAGGACACTGGAGTGGGCTGCCATTTCCTCTTCCAAGGGATCTTCCCAACCCAGGGATCAAACCCACGTCTCCTGCGTCTCTCGCATTGGCAGGTGGATTCTTTACCGCTGAGCCACAAGGGGAGCCTGAATTACAGCGTGCCTCATAATTGCCTTATATTTTCAGGCTGAAAAATATTCTTTTATATGCAGACACCACACTGTTTTTAACCATTTGTCTGTGGGTGGATGTTTAGTTTGCTTTGAACTTCTGATGACTTTGAACAATACTGCAAAGAATAGAGCTGTATAAATATTAGTTCTTTTCCCTGCTTTTGACTGTTCAGGGTATACACTCAAAAGTAAAATTGATGTCTCCATTTTCCTGACTCCTGCCTCCATCTCTCAAATGGTCTTGATGTCAGGCCCAGAGAAGAGTGTCTTCTGGGACTCTGCAAACCCCCCAATGGACCAGGCTGCCACTTCCATTTCTGTAAGTTGTTGCCGTTCTGTTGCTCGGTCATGTCCAACTCTGCGACACCATGGACTGCAGCAAGCCAGGCTTCAGCCATCTCCTTGAGCTTGCTCAAACTCATGTCCATTCTATGAGTTGGCCTTTCTCAAAAGACCTTGGCTGGGAGGGGCCTGGAACTCTATGCATACATCAACCTGGAAAAGGGTATTTTCCTAAGTTTCCCAAAGTTTCTCTGGCTGCACCTTGCACATAAGGACTCAGGCCCTTCCATGATCCTAACTGGCTCTCATCTGGGTGCAAGATGTGTCTGTTCCCCTCACCCTTGCCCTTTGCTCCAGGGCATCTTTGAAGAGCTATTTCTTCCTACCTCTCAGTCCTAGTTCCTTCCAAGGGGCTTCATGGTCTTTCATACAAAGACAAATGAAAACATACGTTCTCAGATAAGACTTTCTCCTCCTAACTAGCGTGATGCATCCAGACCAGGAAATTTGTGTTTGAGAAAAATGTTGAAGTCCTCCAAACATTAAAATTCAACATTCAAAAAACTAAGATCACAGCTTCTGGTCCCATCATTTCATGGAAAAATAGATGGGGAAAAAGTGGAAACAGAGGCCAGTTTTATTTTGGGGGGGCTTCAAAATCACTATGGACAGTGACTGCTGCCACGAAATCAAAAGATGCTTACTCCTTGGAAGGAAAGCTGTGAAAAGCAAAGACAGTGCTTTTAAAAGCAGAGACATCACTTGGACAACAAAGGTCCGTCTAGTCAAAGCTATGGCTTTTGCAGTAGTCATGTACGGATGTGCGAGTTGGACCATACAGAAGGCTGAGTGCTGAAGAATTGATGCTTTCAAGTTGTGTTGCTGGAGAAGACTCTTGAGAGTCCCTTGGACAGCAAGGAGATCAAACCAGTCAATTCTAAAGGAAATCAACTCTGAATATTCATTGGAAGGACTGATGCTGAAGCTAAAACACTTGGGCCACTTGATTCGATGAGCTGACTCACTGGGAAAGACCCTGATGCTGGGAAAGATTGAAGGCGGGAGGAAAAGCAGGTGGCAGGAGATGAGATGGTTGGATGGCATCATCGATTCAGTGTATCTCAGTTGAAGGACAGAGGAGCCTGACCAGCTGCAGTCCATGGGCTTGCAAACAGTCAGACATGACTGAGCAACTGAACAACAACAACTTCCAAACCATGTGAAAATCCAGTGCTAATATCCTACAGAGGAGGGAATACAACCGTTCCACAATAACAATTATCACTCAATACTTTCTTAGAACAGTGAAAGTACCACTGTCTTGTGTACGTGAAAATCCTTTACAGACGCCAGCACTGAAGCTTGATCAAAGGCAGCAAGCGGTCTTATTGATCAACATTTTCTGATAGGAAAGTCAGGGAGCTTCTGCAGGTCTGCTTGGCTTAGTGATTTCGCCAGGATTATGAAACAGCTCAAAAGAATTAGGTTGAAAACGTAAGGATCAAGAAGAGGCAAACATAATTTTATCCTCTGGGAATTCAGCAGTTTGTTTGTTTTTATTGTTGTTGTTTGTTTGTTTTTGGCTGTAGCAAGTTGCAGAAAATTTCATATCTTACTTAAAAGCCCAATTTTTTTTTTTTTTTGGCTGCAGCATGTGGCATTCAGGATTTTAGTTCTCTGACCAGAGATCAAACCCATCCCTTGGTGGAGCCCTAACTACTGGATCACCAGGGAAGTCCCATAAACACAAATTTTGTTATCATGCACTTCTGAAGGTCAAGAGTCTAACATAGGCCTCACTGGGCTAAAACCAAGGTGTCACAGGGCTGGGTCCCTCTTCAGAGGCTCTAAGAAACAATTTTTTTTCTTGCCTTTTCCAGCTTCTAGGGGCCACCTACATGCCTTGGCTTGCTGGCCGCTTCCTGCATCTTCAAAATCAACCAAGTTGCATGTCTCCCACCCTTCTTCTGCAACAGCGCTTCTCTCTGATTTTGCTCTGTGTCCCTCTTCCACTTATAAGGGCCCTTGAGATTACATGGGGCACACTCAGAAAATCCAGCATCATCTCCTTATATTAACGATGATGAACAGCAGCCTTAATTCTGCCTACGACCTCAGTTTGCCATTGCCATGTATAACCTAACACATTCACAGGTTCCAGGAAATTGGACAGGACATCTTTTAGTTCAGTTCAGTTCAGTCGCTCAGTCATGTCTGACTCTTTGCAACCCCATGAATTGCAGCATGCCAGGCCTCCCTGTCCATCACCAACTCCCGGAGACCACTCAGATTCATGTCCATCGAGTCAGTGATGCCATCCAGCCATCTCATCCTCTGTTGTCCCCTTCTCCTCCTGCCCCCAATCCCTCGCAGCATCAGAGTCTTTTCCAATGAGTCAACTCTTCACATGAGGTGGCCAGCGTACTGGAGTTTCAGCTTTAGCACCATTCCTTTCAAAGAAATCCTAGGGTTGATCTCCTTCAGAATGGACTGGTTGGATCTCCTTGCAGTCCAAGGGACTCTCAAGAGTCTTCTCCAACACCACAGTTCAAAAGCATCAGTTCTTCGGTGCTCAGCCTCCTTCACAGTCCAACTCTCACATCCATACATGACTACTGAAAAAACCCTAGCCTTGACTAGACGGACCTTAGTCAGCAAACTAATGTCTCTGCTTTTGAATATGCTCTCTAGTTTTGGTCATAACTTTCCTTCCAAGGAGTAGGCATCTTTTAATTTCATGGCTGCAGTCACCATCTGCAGTGATTTTGGAGCCCAGAAAAATAAAGTCTGACACTGTTTCCACTGTTTCCCCATCTATTTCCCATGGAGTGATGGGACCAGATGCCATGATCTTCGTTTTCTTAATGTTGAGCTTTAAGCCAAATTTTTCACTCTCCTCTTTCACTTTCATCAAGAGACTTTTTAGTTCCTCTTCGCTTTCTGCCATAAGGGTGGTGTCATCTGCATATCTGAGGTTATTGATATTTCTCCCGCCAATCTTGATTCCAGCTTGTGTTTCTTCCAGTCCAGGAGGACCATTATTCCGTCATTCATAGCAGGTCATGTAAAAGCGGAAAATGAGCCAGACACAAGCCCAAAAGGAGATGCTAATTTTTATGTGAAATCTTTTGGTTCTTAAATGTTAGCAGCCAAATCAAGTTGTTGCTATTGCTGAGTCTATCAGTCATGTCAGACTCTTTGGAACCCTGTGGACTGTAGTCCGCCAGGCTCCTCTGTCCATAGAATTTCCCAGGCACAGTTAGTGAAGTGGGTTTTCATTCTCCAGGGCATCTTTCCAACCCAGGGATCGAACACGTATCTCCTACATTGGCAGGCAGATTCTCTACTGCTGAGCCATGAGGGATGCTCACCAGATCAAGTTAAAGCCAAATAGCCTTGCTCAAGTCAAACTCCTCTAGAGGTCACATTTGCCTGTGGGCTGTAGCTTGTAACTTTTTTGCCTTATTGTACATGAGCAGTGATTCCTAACTTTTTTTTCACTACTAAAAGCCCCCTTTTCTATCTCTTACCTAGAACCCCAGATTTTAATAGGGTCAAATAAATAAATAAATGCTATTTATTAAATAATGATTCATTTTCCAAAGTTTTACTAGCCAAAGAAAAAGATTGATATCTGTATTCTGTAAGAACAGCTGGAGATAGGGCTTATTAATAGTAAAAGCTGATGTGAATCTACTAAGAAATGTTACAAATGAACTTCCTTACGAAACAGAGACTCGCAGTCCCAGAGAATGGACTCACAGTTGCCAGGGTGGAAGGATGAGGGGGAGAGATGATTAGGGGGGTTGTGATGGACACAGACTTACTGATTTGTCAGGTCTATTGAGGTGGATGGACCTAGAATCTGTTACCCAGAGTGAAGGAGGTCAGAAAGAGGAAAGCAAATATTATGTTGTTGTTCAGTTGCCAAGTCGTGTCCGACTCTGCAACCCCGTGGACTACAGCACCCCCAGCCTCCCTGTCCCTCACTATCTCCCGTAGTTTGCCCAAGTTCATGTCCATTGAATTGGTGATGCCATCGAACCATATTAACACATACATATGGAATCTAGAAGAATGGTATGGATGAAACTATTTCCAGGGCAGGAACAGAGACACAGACGTAGAGAATAGACTTGGACACGGCAGGGGAAGGAGAGAGTGGGATGAATTGAGAGAGTGGCATTGAGACATACACACTACCATTTGTAAAACAGTTAATGGGAAGTTGCCATGTAACACCGGGAGCTCTATCCTGTGACAACCTGGAGGGGTGGGGCGAGGTGGGGGATGGGAGGGGGATTCAAGAGGGAGAGGACATATGCATGCATGTGGCGTATACTTATGGCTAAGTCAGGTTGGACCAAGGCAGAAGCCAACACAATATTGTGAAGCGATTATCCTCCAATTAAAAAGCAGAGTTTAACAATAAATAAAAATAAAGCAAAATGGATACCCAACCAGGTCCTACTCTACAGCACAGGGAGCTCTGCTCAAAGTTATGTATCAGCCTGGACGGGAGGGGAGTTATAGGAAGAATGGATGCCTGTGTATATATGCTGAGGCCCTTTGCTGTTCACCTGAACCTACTACAACATTGTCAATCGGCTATAGCCCAATACAAAATAAAAAGTTAAAAAATGATAATAATATTTTAAAAGTCAATATAACTCTTTCCATATACCTCACCCCCCAAGAGTGTTCCTTGTTCCAAGACGAACATAGAAACTTATATTACCGTATGTAAAATAGACAACAGGAATTTGCTGTATGGCTCAGGAAACTCAAACAGGGGCTCTGTATCAACCTAGAGGGGTGGGATGGGGAGGGAGGTGGGAGGGGAGTGAGACTCTGATGATCTGGATGAGGAAGACTCAGAATGTTTAGACAGCGATGATGACTGGGTCTTGAGACACAGGAGCCTGGAGAAGAAGCATCTGTGAAAGAGAGTCTATATGATCCCAAGTCATCCTGGCCCAGATGGACTGGGAGCGAGCACGGACCAGCCCTGGCAAAAGGTTCACCACCCAGAAGTGAGTGGAGCCTCTATCCCAGACTGCCAAGGACGACTCAGGGGAGGAAGATTCTGGCGCAGGAGGGTCTGTTGTGATGCCACTGGACGTAGACCTGAACCTGGTCTCAAACATGGTAGAGCCCTACGGTTCCCAAGCTGGACTGGCAAGACCCGCTTCCAACCTTTTCCAGAGCACGAGTGTGCAGCTGCCTGACAACGCTGACCACAGACCCACAAGTAAGCCGACGAGAGATTACTAGCCTCTCTTTTTCCTTCTTGAATAAATATTGAGTTTAAAAAAAAAAGGCTGTGTAAATTGAGCACTTATTGCTGCAGGCGCCATGCAGAGTGCTTTCTGTGCATTAACTCTCTGAGTCCTCACAGCAGTTCTGTGACATCAGGACTACTATTTTCCCCAGTTTTAATCAATGTGAAAATCGAGGTTTAAAGAGCTACGTCCTCAAAGTCACATGTTCAGCGAAAGGTCAAACCATAATTTAAACCCAGGTCTGATAGCAGGAACCATACTTTTAAACATTGTTATTCTGCCAATACACTCCTAACAAAAGAAAAAAAAATTAGTTTCATGTGTCTGTGCTGCCTAATGGTAGGCAAACGGGTGTTAGTTTCTTTGGGGCATTGAGAATACTATGGTTCTGTGTCACTGATGAGTCCTTTGGCCACCACAGAGGGCCATCCAGGAGTAGGGTTTGAAACAGTTCAAGCTATAAAGTGGTGACATACAGATTCTCTTCTATCAGGTGAAGAAATTACCAAGGTCATCTAAAAATTATCACTTCAGAGCTACAAAAATTGCATAAGAGATCAGCCATCATACACAGGAGACTCTAACCATGTAAAAAAACAGAACCAAAAAAAAAAACCCTTAAAAGAAACCCTATTTCTGGAGAGACTTTCCCCACAGCTTGAATTTCAGAGGTAAACAACTGCTGAAGACGTCTGCCGTCTTGATAGCTCGGCTGTCCTGCCCCCGCCTGGGGCGGTTCTTGAGGGTTCCTGGAGGCCGCTGCACCTGGAGCAGGTGCACCTCACCTGTCTTAGAGTTATCCGATGCGCACTGTGATTGAAAATGTGGTACAATACTGTATATGCACACACAAGCACTGTCATCAATCACCCTCAGCTTCCCTGGTCCCTAGCTTCTGAATTTAGACCTGCAGAACTCAAACAAAGGACGGTCACTTAGATGTCTCCAAGAGTCGAGTCCAAGGCTTAGAAATAATTCCAGTGTGCGTATGTGTGCGCTGAGTCATGTCTGACTGACTCTACTGCAGCCTGCCAGGCTCCTCTTGTCCATGAAAATTTTCAGACAAGAACATTGGTGTGAGTTGCCGTTTCCTTCTCGAGGGGATCTTCCCAACCCATGGATGAAACCCACGTCTCTTGCATCTCCTGCACTGGCAGGCGGGTTCTTTACCACCGGTGTCACCTCGGAAGCCTGAAATAAGTCTAGAGCCAGTCCTGAAGACAGATGGAGGAAAGGAAAGAGTGAGAGGGAGGGATGGAAGAAAGGAAGGGAGGGAAGGAGAGGGAGAGAGAAGGAAGAAAATAACCATGTATCTTAATTCAGGAAACACGCTGGAGGGCTAGTGCTTCATAACCAGTTTTCTTATTGCAGACACAGAAGAGATTACACGTCCTTACCTTTTTTGGAGGTAGGTGGTCTCATGTAACGAGTCTGCTTTGACATCTTCAATTGCTGGCATAGCCCCCTCTGTGTTCTCTTCCCCTGCTAGGATAATCATACTGGAATCAGAAGGCTTGTGGTGAGATGGAGTGCCACTGAAGCTTTTTTCTGGATAGTGGTCCAAATGCTCAGTGGACTTGAATGAGCAAGAAGTATACTTTGGTTTCTTAAGCTGCTGAGATTTAGGGGGTGTTTTATTAATGCAGCACTACTTATCTTAACTTGGCTAATATAAGAATTTAAAGGCAAAGGCTACAGAGCCAACTTGCAACATATTTTAATGTTATGAAGCAAAGTTGCACACTGGCTGGGACCTTATCAGGGATCAATAAATACTTGTTGAATATTGCCTAACTGGTTTCCCTCGGCCACTATTCAGCACTGATACATCTACCAGTGATACCTCAGTTCTTATTCAAAATATCTCTCCCACCGCTCTCTACCTCACATCTCCCATCTTCCTTTGCCACTCAATAAATGTTAGCTATTGGTGGTAATGACAATTACCATTTATAATTAACATTTATTAGCACAGTTAGCATTTTATTATCCCTCCCAACCTCCATCCTTACCATTTTAATTACAACCGTTTCCCTCCCCTCACCCTGTCCCTGCTTCTCCCTACTCCCCAATTCTGCCCAACCTTCAACAGCCGGCTCAAGTGGCATCTTCTCCAAGATGTGACTTTTCCATCCAGCTTGATCTCTTCAATCCATTGTACATAATTAATGCTCTGAGTTGCTGTTCAGTCACTCAGTTGTGCCTGACTCTTTGTAGCACCATGGACGGCAGCACGCCAGGCTTCCCTGTCCTTTACCATCTCTCAGAGCTTGCTCAAACTCCTGTCCATCAAGTCAGTGATGGCATCCAACCATCTTATCCTCTGTCATCCCCTTCTCCTCCTGCCTTCAATCATTCCCAGCATCAGGTTCTTTTCCAGTGAATTAGCTTTTTGCATCAGGTGGCCAAAGTATTGGAGCTTCAGCTTCAGTCCTCCCAATGAATATTCAGGGTTGTCTACCCAAGAAAATACATTTCCCTTCTACCTAAACTACTTCCAGTAGAATTTTTGTCACTTGCAATCAAGAATTCTGACAAATCCAAAAAATTACCTCTGAGAAAAGCTTAATTCAGAAGTTCGGCAAACCAGTGTAATTTCAAACACAGAATAGATGTGGGAAGAGATGTGATTAATGAAAAAATTGCTCATATTATTTATCACTGAGAGGGAGTACTAAGATATTCGCATTTGCATTTGGAAACAAGATCTTGCAGCCAAAATCTGTGAGGCAAGAAGCAGAGCCTAAACATAGACCCAGAGCCTGCAGTCTTCCTATGAATCCAGTGTGTCAATTTCACTAGCCCTATCTCCCAGTCACAGCCCATATACCCACACAGCACTCCAAGCTGCCCAGATTTCAACACCTTTTGCAACAGAATGTTAAGCTCGCATGTTCACCAGGAGGATAGATTTTTGCACCCAGCATACTTGGAAAGCAGGATAAACCTGGGGTGATAAATCTAAATATTTAACAACCGGATCTGCATGGGCATGGAGCAATAGAACAGAGGCTTGTTATCAACAACTCTACATTCAAATATAAGTCTCAAGACAGAGTGGGTGAAAAAACCAGGACTCCAGATCCCAGGGAAAGCTCAGGACTGGGGACTGAGAGAACCTCAATGGGTTGACACTGAGGGAACTGAAGATGAGACTTCTGGTTGTGCCTCAGCCCATCCATCACTCAGCCAGCCATCAACCTGCAGACGAAACAAGCCTCTCCACCATGGTATTTTTATAGGCTTCTGCTTCAAGTTAGCCCACTGCTTCATGAGATGCGAGCATCCGTAAATCAGAGTACAGCCAACAAAAGCCGAGGCCCTCTGCCCCAGCTCCCTTACTGTCTCCACCAGATCACTATGCATTAAGTATTCCAAACACAGTCAAGACTTTGCATGCTGCAATTTCTGCATTTCAAAGAATCAGAGTCCAGCAGTTTTGTTTTTCTTTTAAAGGAGCTCTAAACTAATTTAACTCTTCATTCAGCCCCTTGAGGAAATAAATGGTGAAAGCCAGTGAGTTCTCGATGAATGCAAAATATTTTAATCATCCTTTGAGTAGAGTTCTTTTGATCAGTCTCTTTACTCAGGCTGTCTCTCTCCCTTACCGAGCAGTAGAGTCCAGAAAAATTCTCTGACAATGACTCCTGAAATCTTTCTTCTGCAAAAACAAATATCATAAAAAGAAGAGACATTACTTTGCCAACAAAGGTCCGTCCAGTCAAGGCTATGGTTTTTCCAGTGGTCATGTATGGATGTGAGAGTTGGACTGTGAAGAGTTGGACTGCTGAGCACTGAAGAATTGATGCTTTTGAACTGTAGAGCTGGAGAAGACTCTTGAGAGTCCCTTGGACTGCAAGGAGATCCAACCAGTCCATTCTGAAGGAGATCAGTCCTAGGTGTTCTTTAGAAGGAATGATGCTAAAGCTGAAACTCCAGTACTTTGGCCACCTCATGTGAAGAGTTGACTCATTGGAAAAGACTCTGATGCTGGGAGGGATTGGGGGCAGGAGGAGAAGAGGACGACAGAGGATAAGATGGCTGGATGGCATCACTGACTCAATGGACGTGAGTCTGAGTGAACCCTGGGGGTTGGTGATGGACAGGGAGGCCTAGCGTGCTGTGATTCATGGGGTCACAAAGAGTCGGACACGACTGAGCGACTGAACTGAACTGAATACATATACATATGTATACATATGGAATCTAGAGAGATGGTACTGATGAACTTATTTGCAGGGCAGGCATGGAGATTCAGACATAGAGAACAGACTTATGGACATGGGGGTAGAGGTGAGGAAGAAGAGAGTGAGATGAGTGGGCAAAGTAGCATGGAAGCACATAGACTACCATACGTACAACAGCTGGCTGGTGGGAATTTGCTATATGACTCAGGAAACTCACACTGGGCATCTGTAACAACCTAGAGGGATGGGAGGTAGGAGGGAGGTTCACAGGAAGGGAAGGGACATATCTACACCTATGTTTGATTCATGTTGATGTATGGTAGAAACCAACACAGCATTGTGGAGCAATAATCCTTCAGTTAAAAATAATTTTTGTTTTAAAAAAAAAGCTCCCTTCTCTAGCTCTAATCATCCCCTAACTCTCCCTGCTTTCCTTTGCCCAGAGTTTCCCAATCATCACAGAGGCTCAGAAACCTTTCCCTCATCCCCCTTTCCCATCACACTGCCTCCTGCTGCCATCAAGCCCCCACAACAACCTTCAAAAGAGTAGACGCCCTTGCTGGAGACTTCCCTCTTGCAGCTGGGAGGAGCAGGGCCTCTGTACCTCCCAACTCACTCTCACACCCCACAGGAGGGAGGTTGGGAAGCCCCCTGCTGTTTGCAAAAGAAATTCAGGAAGAGACTCCCAAGAATGGACTGTTCCATCTCTCTGTACCTGTCTACAGTTCAGGCCACCTTGCATAGTATTCCTAGAATTTCTCATCCCCAGTCCTTACAGATGCCTTATTTTTTACCTCGAGGCACCCTTACACAACTCCTGCCAGCAGGCCTTCTAACCAGGGCCAGCTGCGTGCCCTTGGCTAAGTCATACTCCCTGCTGACTTGTGAGGGTGTCTACAAGGGACCAGATTAATCTTTCTTTTTCATTCTCTCTTCATCTGAGCTCTGGAAGAACAAAAGACCTCGGAGGAACATGCCATGTCTTGCCTGACTTAAGGAGCCCTGTCCTACGAATTGGGAAACATGAGTTCTGGTCCCAACCTACCAGTCACAAGCTGGATGACTCTGAACCCACCAGTTCCTTTCTCCAAGCCTCAGGAGGAGAGAAATCTAAGCAGATGATTTTTCCATGTTTATTTATTTATTGGGATTGATCATATGATTGATTGCACTTGGGGAAAAAAAATCCAGTGGCTAAAAAACATTTGAAAAATACTGCAAGTTCCTTCCATCTCTCATTGTCCAATAGTCTGTGATTTCTCTCCACTGACCCCCATTTATAGAAGAACTCTGCAATGGGCAATGTGTTTTCATTTTTGAAATCAATCAGAGAATGATAAGCAATCACAACTGAACTTTCTTAAGCGCTCTAATTGGGAGATGTCTTAGGGAAAAATCGTTACCCTAGATCGTGGGTTAAATAACGGATGCCATTTCCTCTCTGGCAGTGCTGGTCGCTCTGCTCGGCATCTCTCGGAGCAGCTATTTTTAAGTGCCCTTGGTCCTCTGGGCTCCAACAAAACCACTGTCACCACCCTGAGGACAAATGTCCTGTACTACGGCCACAAAATAATCACAGGAGAATAAACCCATTCTCATGGGAGAATA
Source organism: Ovis aries (assembly GCF_016772045.2). NCBI lineage: Eukaryota > Metazoa > Chordata > Mammalia > Artiodactyla > Bovidae > Ovis > Ovis aries. The sequence continues at coordinate 113,534,794 of NC_056059.1, forward strand.
AGATTCTGCAGGGCACCTGAAGACCAGGGGCAGGCAGTGACTAAAGGGGAAAGTTGGGGATGGGAGGGGACTTGGTTCTTACCGACCAGAGGCAGGCAGCCAACCCATAAAACCTCCTCCTTCCATCCCTCCACCACCATTCACCTTCCCCTACTTTGATCCTTCCACTGTCTTCAACTGAGCCTTGCTGTCTCCCACCAGCAGTTCAGGCATTACTGAATACCAAAGTTTAGGAAATGCTCAAGATTTTTGTGATAAAATTATAAAAGCAAAATGTAAGGAAGCATTCCAAAGGTCCAAAAAAAAAGTAATTTTTAAGATAACTTCAGCTCCTCTTTTAAATTGTTTATAAGGAATTTAAAATAATACAGGACACCTTACATTATATTAAAAAATTAACTCAAAAAATGGGTCAAAGGTCTAAACATAAGAGCTAAAGCTAGAAACGCTTAAAAGAAACTATAGGTCAAGATCTTCGTGACATTGGCTTTGGCAATGATCTCCTGGCTATGACACCAAAAGTACTGACAATGAAAGTAAAAATAGATAAATAGGGCTTAGACAGAATTAAAAACCATTGTGCATCAAAGGATACTTTCAACAGAGTGAATAGACAATCCATGGAATGGGAAAAATATCTGCAAATTATAAATCTGATAAGAGGTCAATATCTAAAACATATAATGAACTCCTGTATGTGCGTATCCTGTTGCTAAGTCATGTCCGACTCCTTGTGACCCTATGGACTATAACCCACCAGGCTGCTCTGTCCATGGGATTCTCCAGGCAAGAATATTGGAGTGGGTTGCCATTTCCTTCTCCAGGGGATCTTCCCAACCCAGGGATCAAACACACGTCTCCTATGTCTCCTGCATTGGTCCATGGATTCTTTACCACTGAGCCACCAACTCAACAAAAACAACAAGAAGCCAGTTAAGTAAATGGGAAAAGAACTTCAGGCATATTCCCAAAAGATGATATACAAATGTCCAACATGCATGTGAAAAGATGCTGAACACCACTAATCATCAGGGAAATGCAAATTAAAATCAAAATTAGATATCAGTTTATCCATTAGGATGACTATTATCAAGAAATAAATAACCCTCAGTTATTATGGCAAGTATTGGGGAGGATGTGGAGAAACTGGAACTCCTGTGCATTGCCGATAGGAATTTTAAATGGTGCATCCACTTGAGAAAGCAATATGATAGTTCCTCAAAAAATTAAAAATAGAATCACAGTATGAATCCAGCAATATCACTTCTTGGTATAAACCTAATAGAATTGAAAGTAACTACTCAAACAGGTATTCGTACATCAATATTTACAGCAACATTATTCACAGGAGGCAAAATTTAGAGCAATCCGAACATCCATCAACAGATGAATGGATAAACAAAAGTATATACTTGTGTACATATATGGGCTTCCCTGGTGGCTAGTGGTAAAGAATCCGCCTGCCAAAGCAGAATGCGCGTTCAAGCCCTGGGTCAGGAAGATCCCCTAGAGAAGGGAATGGCAACCCACTCCAGTATTCTTGCCAAGGACATCCCATAGACAGAGGAGCCTGGTGGGCTATAGTACGTGAGGTCACAAAAGAGTTGGTCATTACTTAGTGACAAAACAATAGCATACGTACATATGCATATATGTAGAGACAGACCGACCGACAGATGTATGTATATACACATATATATGAATGTTATTCCTTAAAAATTAATAAAGTTCTGATATATTCCAAACATAGATGAACCTTGACAATATTATGCTAAATGACATAAATAAGGCACAAAAGGAGAAATAATGTCTGATTCCACTTATGTGAGGTACCGAGGACCATCAAATTCATGGAGACTGGAAGTAGAAAGGCTGTGGCCAGGGGCTGAGGGGAGAGGGGACTGAGGAGCTAGTGCTTAACGGGTACAGAGCTTCGGTTTGGATGACGGGCAACTCCAGGCTGGAGCTGGATCATGGCAATGTCTGCACCTCATTGTGCACGGACTTAATGCCAATGAATTATATCCTCTAAAATGGTTTAAGCAGTGGCTATTTTACTACAATGAAAAATAGTCATAATCTAGGGGAGAGACTGTCTGTAGGTGGGGCAGTGTAGCATCGGGTGTCTGAGCCTGGATGGAGGAGGGCTTTCCTGGGGCTGGAGGAGGACTTTCTCAGGCTGGGGGAGGACTTTCTTGGGGTTAGGGGAGGACTTTCTCGGGCTGGGGGAGGACTTTCTCGGGGCTGGAGGGAGTAGGGGCCGCAGCCCCGCAGGAGTGCACGGCAAAGAGGCAGCTGCTGCAGTGGAAGTGGTCACCTGCTGCGTGACTGATGGAGTAAATAAATACATTGAGGTGATGGGAGGCGAGTTTCTCACCGCCGCAGAAAGAACTTACACATATTAAGAGGGAGAAAACAAGAATGAACTTTGTGTTACTTGGTTTGGAACTGAAGGCATTGATGTAAATGCATGGTTTTCAGTAGGTATGTAGATAGATGGGTAGATGATAGGTAGATAGATAGGTAATACACAGATGATAGATCAATAGATAGATGATAGATATGATAGATAGACAATAGATACGCTAGGTGGGTAGCTGATAGGTATAGATAGATAGATGGGTGACAGGTGTATATGTGTTAGCTGCTCAGTCATGTCCTACTCTTTGCGACCCCATGGACTGCAGCCCACCAGGCTCCTCTGTCCATGAGATTTTCCAGGCAAGGATACTGGAGTGAGTTGCCACTTCCTTCTCCAGGGAATCTTCCCAACCCAGGGATCGAACCCGGGTTTCCTGCACTGCAGGCAGATTCTTTACCAACTGAGCTGGTTGATAGATAGATAATACATAGATGATAGATCAATAGATAGATAGCTATGATAGATAGATAGATGATAATAGATGATAGAAATGTAGACAGATAGATGATAGAGAGAGAGAGAGACATAATACAGAGACGATAGATGGACCAGTAGAGAGACAGGTGATAGACCTGATGGATGGAAAAATAGATGTAAATGTGACTATGTGAGAGAGCGCCCAGAAACAGCAATACCCCAGTAACAGTGAGAACACCTAGCATCCAGATCTAGCTTTCTAAATGTCTTTCTTTAGTAAGAGGACTCAGCTCCTTGAAGAAGGGGTAGATTCCAGGCAGGACTGGAGGAAGACATGTACCAGATGAATCAGGAAATGCTCCAACAAGGATGTGAACATTTCAAAGGACACAAAAGCCAGTTTGAAGGATGCTTCAGGGTTAAATCTGGAAAATTTTAGCATTAAAGAAAAGATGGTTATAAATTATCATCATTAAATAAAACAGGAAGCCATGAGTCCATCTGATATAACTAACGGAGAACTAGAGAAAGAAGAGTTTGGAGGGGAATGGGATATTTACGCAGATTCAAAATACCCTGCCCCCATCAAATGCTTATTAATTAAAAAGGAACAGGAGTAATATTTCAATAGAGAGGCCTGGCCAAGAGTTCATTAATCAAGTGGTCAAGGTGAGTGTCATTACTTTTGGGGCAAATTGAATCTCTGCCATTTGCAAGGGTACAATGATGAGATAGCATCACTGTTTTTGATATTTCTGCCAAAAACAATTGTAACCTGACTCTAGCTGCAAGGAAATAGCAAAACCTAAACTTCAGAACACCATGCAAAATAAGTGACCTTTACTCTTTAAAAGTGTAAAGGTCATGAAAGTCAAGAAAAGACTGAAGAGTTTTCCAGACTAACAGGTAAATGCGGTGATTCTGAACCAGCTAGATCCGTCTGTGTCTGCGAAACTTGAGCAGTGTCTGAGGATTAAATGCAATCCGTTGATATTACTTTTCTGCCTTTCATGGTTGTATTGTAGTTATATGCAAAGCTGTCCTTATTTGTAGGAAATAAACACTAAGTATCGGGAGGTGATGGAGCATCAGTGACAACTGTCTCTCCAGGGCTCTGAGGAGGGGGTGTTCTTTTTCTTGTACTTGACACATTTCTGCAGGTTTGAGACTTCTCAACATTAAAAATTGTTTTCAGAAATAATATTGAGTAATTCATGACAGGTTAAATGAAAAAGCAGGACATAAAACTGGGCATACTTGAAGAGTTAAACTTTCTTAAAAAGAGATATTCGAAGGAAAAAAGTCTTAAAATGAAAGAAGTACAGCCAAAATAGAGTAGTTGATGAAAACTGAATTATGCATGCTGCTTTTCTTTACTTTCGATGTTATATTTCAGAGTCTGTAAGAAGCATGCATTTTTCATAAATAATATGCCTCTTTCTTTTGCAAAATTTAATACTTTTCTTTCTCTTTGATGTTCTGGTTTTCTAAGGTATGGCTATGAATTAATTTGTTTTATTTATACTTTTCAAAACTCTGAGAAATTTATTAATACCTTATAGCTTTCTTCAAAACACAAAAAGTCTCTATCATTTTGCCTTGAAGGGGTACTTCTTCTCCGATATATCCAGTCTAACTTTCTGACACTCTTATTAGATGTATTTTTGTTTTGATCTAGCTTCCTTTTCTAATAGTTCCTCCTTCATACCTGCGCTCCATTTTGCTTACTTTCTTAGCTCTGTCTTCCACTTGATTACTTATCTCTTCAAATACCCTAGTCTGCCACTTAATGAGACTTCTCAGGGGAAGCTAGTGGAAAAGAATCCACCTGCAAATGCAGGAGACAAAAAAGACAGACATGTAGGTTCGATCCCTGGGTCAGGAAGATCCTCTGGAGGAGGAAATGGCAACCCACTCCAGTATCCTTGCCTAGAGCATCCCGTGGATAAAGGAGCCTGGTGGGCTACTCCCCATGGGGTTGCAGAGTCAGACACAACTGAAGCAACTTACCATGCACCACTTAATGAGCCCTTTTTTGTCTCATTTCAGTTACTACATATTTATTTCTTAAATTTCTGTTCGTTTCTTCCTCAAATTCACTCATTCTTAGGCCATGATGCCCTGTTCTTACCTCATGGCTTCTATCCCTTCCTTTATCTCTCTGAAGATTATAAATGTATTTATTTGAAAGTCTTTCTTGGATTGTCTTATGATCTACAGTTTCTAGGGTATGCATTTTACCATTTCTTGCATTTTCTGACTCTAACTCAGCAGTTCACTTGTAATTTCTGGAGTGTGATGTCATTTTCAGCAGGAGGGGGCTTCCATCGAAGGGTCCTAACCTTCCTTCCCCAAATACTAGCTTCTCCCCAAAGGCTCTTGACTGTGGGGATCACCCACTGCCTGAAACTCTGCCCTCCCCTCCTAGAGGCATCCCCATCATGACCCTGAGACTGAGCACTGGATGGACCACTTCCAGGGTACCCATGGCCTCTGGTCAATATATCTGAAGCTCCAGCTGCCCTGGAGAGGCTGCGATGGAGCACAGGCTTACAGTCAGTTCCCAGCTCCATCACTCGCCCTGCCACCTGAGAGCACCTGTACTTTTCTTTACTTCCTAGGTGCTGAGTTTTGCCGACATGCCTTTCCTGCCTGAAACTGTTCTTTGTAAGGAATATGTGCCTTTGAATAGGTGCCTTGTCATCTTAGCCTCGTGCATATAACTAAGAACCCTGGAAGAGACAGCGCAGATCCTCTATTTCTAGCACCTTCCTGACATGAAATTAAACTGTTATATTGGGTTGCATTCACTGAAGGCTAGAACCATCCCACAACTGAAAAAAAAAAAAAACTCACATAATCATAAATATTTCTCATTCCTCCTCTTCATCAGTTTTCCTAATTTCACTACCATTCCTATTCCTTCAGTTCAGTTCAGTTCAGTCACTCAGTCATGTCCGACTCTCTGTGACCCCGTGGACTGCAGCACACCAGGCCTCCCTGTCCATCACCAGCTCCCAGAGTTTACTCAAACTCACGTCCACTGAGTCGGTGATGCCATCCAACCCTCTCATCCTCTGTCGTCCCCTTCTCCTCCCACCTTCAATCTTTCCCAGCAACAGGGTCTTTTCTAATGAGTCAGCTCTTCACATCAGGTGGCCAAAGTATTGGAATTTCAGCTTCACCATCAGTCCTTCCAATGAATGTTCAGAACTGATTTCCTTTAGGATGGACTGGTTGGATCTCCTTGCAGTCCAAGGGACTCTCAAGAGTCTTCTCCAACACCACAGTTCAAAAGCATCAATTCTTACTCCTTAGACTTGAATAAAGGCAGATAGAATTTTTGCAATTCGGCCCCCACCTTTCAGCCTTTAACGGTTCCGGGGAAGAGTCTAAGCTAGGTGTGGCTCCTCCCACTCCTCCCACACCTGCCGCAAGAACAGAGCTCAGGGCTGCAGGCATCGGGCCACAGCCGTCCGCCTTGGCAAGGCTCCCCATCCTCCGCATGGGCTCCCATAACTCCCTCGTTTTCCTCTTGCAGTGCCAACTCACTCAAAGGCAAAGACTTTGCATTGCAAACACAAGGCTAAGGTCTTTATACCCCTCATCTCACCCAGTGCTCACAGTTCTAGAAGGAAGCTATTAGCATGTCCATTTTACAGATAAGGAAGCTAAGACTCAGAGAAGTCCAGGCACTCGGAGAGGGCACGAAGCCTGAGAATGCCAAAGTCGGGACTCCAAGCCCAGGTACTGTCTTTGGGTCCACTGCTCTCTCGATCTTCCTGGCTTCTCCTTCTGAACATGAGCCAGGCACGTCTCCCTCTCTAAAAACTGGAATGTTCATCTCTAGTTTTCTCTCAAGCTTTTCCACTGACTCCTTCAGGAATTGACATCTCAAACTTCTGAGTATCAGCCAGGGGATATGCAATCTTTATTAAATTAGCAAATGGCCAACTGAATAAAAGCTGTATTAAAGTGGTTCATAATGGGGCCTTCTGCTTTCCCTAATGAAGTTTGGTGTGTCCCTTCCTGAAAAAGCTTGTGTCAGGATAAGAGGTGACCAGACTCACTCACGTTTTTTTTCCTGGGAAGAACCACTTAATACAATAAAACCTCAGACCTGTCAGTTTGTCTGAGTGCTGCTTCCTGGAAGAATTGTTTAAAGTTCTATTTACATTAAAATAACCATAAAGATAACCTCCGCCCTAACTCTCAAGGCCACTTTCTATTGCAGCTCACCAGGGAGCAGGGGATACATTCCAACAGGAAGAAATTAGAATGAATTCAACGGATGCTAAGTCTTCTGCCTCCCTACTTTCCCTCAGGGGAGAAAAAAATGAAGCTGCCTTTTAACTCCACCACTGCCAGGTTTGAATACGTGCCCTGTCATTTCAGCCTCGTGCATATTGACTAAGAATCCTGGAAGAGGCAGCTCAGACCCTCCACTCTTACCACCTTCCTGACATGAAAATAAAACCATTATATTGGGTAGTATTCACCAGAGGCTAGAACCATCTCAGGGGTTCAGATGGTAAAGAATCTGCCCACAGTGTGGGAGACCAGGCTTTGATCCCTGAGCTAGGAGGATCCTGTGGAGGAGGGTGTATGGCTACCCACTCCAGTATTCTTGCCTGGAGAACCCCATGAACAGAGGAGCCTGGTGGGCTACAGTCCATAGGGTTGCAAAGAGTCAGACACAACTGAAGTGATTCAGCACACACGCACAGAAGCATCTCACACATTAAAAACAAAAAAGTGAAATTTCCATAATCACAACACACAAACACTTCTTACTCCTCCTCTTCATCCATTTTCCTAATTTCACTGCAGTTCTTACTCCTTAGACTTGAATAAAGGCAAATATAAATTTTCAACTCTACATCCATCTTTGGGCCTTTAATCTTTCAGGACTGGTCCATGTGGAGCAAGAAGTCACTCGTCAACCATACCACTCTGCCTGCCTACAGCTGGACTTTCTAGATTCCCCTCCTCCCAATTTTAATTAGCTGATGCCCACTCATCCTACAAATTTCAAGTCAAAGCTCACCAACTCCAGGGAGCCTTCCTAGAGTTTCCCTTCTGCTCCTGACTAGGTAAACTGTGTCCCCACAACTCCTGTGCTTCCCTCCCTGGTGGGACCATAATAATACAGCAGGCACACAGCAACTAGAATGGCTGCTGGGGGCTCAGCAGGTATAAATTCCCATCCATTGTATTCTCTGACCAGAAAAGCAACCTTGAGCAACTGAAATGTGGCTCTGCAGGAGAGTTCCATGGCATCTAAAGGACACGGGGAGTTTCTTCACAGCTAAGGAAACCATCCACAAAATGAAAAGGCAACCTACTGAATGAGCGAAAAACATTTATGAATCACATCTCTGATAAGGGATTAATAACCAAAAAAATATATTTTTTTAAAAAACTCACACAATTCAACAGCAAAAAAGCAAACAATCCTACTTAAGAACAGGCAGAGGATCTGAAGTTCATTTGTTCAAAGAAATCCAAATTGCCAACAGGTAAATGAAAAGGTACTCAGCATCACTTATTACCAGGGAAATGCGATGAAGATTACAATGAGATATTGTCTCATATCCGTTAGAATGGACATCATCAGAAAGAAATATCAGTGTTGATGAGGATATGGAGAAAAGGGAACCCTTCTGCACTGTTGGTAGGAATGTAAATTAGTGAAGCCACTACAAAAAATAGCATATACGTGCCCCAAAGTTGCTTCAGTTTTGTCTGACTCTTTACGAACTTATGGGCTGTCGCCCACCAGGCTCCTCTGTCATGGATTCTCCAGGCAAGAATACTGGAGTGGACTGACGTGCCCTTCTCCAGGGTATCTTCCCAACCCAGGGATCGAACCCGCTTTCTTACATCTCCTGCATTGGCAGGCAGGTCCTTGCCGCTGGGGTCACCTGGGAAGTCCAGTAAATTCACTGAGTCTACCTGCCGGTTTTGAGCCTGCTCTGCTATATGATTCAGCAATTCCACTTCTGGGTATTCATCTGAAGGAAGTGAAAACACTAACCAGATAAGGTTTGTGCACTCCTGTGTTCATTGGAGCATTCCAAACAACAGCCAAGACATTGAAGAATCTAAGTATCCATCCATGGATTAAAGGATAGATAAAAGGTGGCAGATAGCTAGATATTGTTGTTCAGTCACTCAGTCATGTCTGACTGTTTGCGACCCCATGGACTGCAGCACAACAGGCTTCCCTGTCCTTTACCATCTTCCAGAACTTGCTCAAACTTATGTCCATAGAGTTGGTGATGCCATCCAACCCTCTCATCCTCTGTCATCCCCTTCTCCTCCTGCCCTCAATCTTTCCCAGTATCAGGGTCTTTTCTAATGAGTCAACTCTTCACATCAGGTGGCCAAAGTATTGGAGTTTCAGCTTCAGCATCAGTCCTTCCAATGAATATTCAGGACTGATTTCCTTTAAGATGGACTGGTTGGATCTCCTTGCAGTCCAAGGGACTCTCAAGAGTCTTCTCCAACACCATAGTTCAAAAGCATCAATTCTTCAGTGTTCAACATTCTTTATGGTCCAACTCTCACATCCATACATGACTACTGGAAAAGCCACAGCTTTGCTATACAGACACTTATCAGCAAAGCAATGTCTCTGCTTTTTAAAACGCTGTCTAGTTTTGTCATAGCTTTTCTCCCAAGGAGTAAGTATCTTTTAATTTCATGGCTGCAGTCACCATCTGCATTGACTTTGGAGCCCAAGACAATAAAGTCTATCACTGTTTCCATTGTTTCCCCATCTATTTCCCATGAAGTGATAACCTCAGATATGCAGATGACACCACCCAAATGGCAGAAAGTGAAGAGGAACTAAAAAGCCTCTTGATGAAAGTGAAAGAGGAGAGTGAAAAGTTGGCTTAAAGTGCAACATTCAGAAAATGAAGATCATGGCATCCAGTCCCATCACTTCATGGCGAATAGATTGGGAAACAGTGGAAACAGTGGCTGACTTTATTTTGGGGGGCTCCAAAATCACTGCAGATGGTGATTGCAGCCATGAAATTAAAAGATGCTTACTCCTTGGAAGGAAAGTTATGACCAACCTAGATAGCATATTCAAAAACAGAGACATTACTTTGTCAACAAAGGTCCATCTAGTCAAGGCTATGGTTTTCCAGTGGTCATGTATGGATGTGAGATTTGGACTATACAGAAAGCTGAGCACGGAAGAATTGATGCTTTTGAACTGTGGTGTTGGAGAAGACTCTTGAGAGTCCCTTGGACTGCAAGGAGATCCAACCAATCCATCCTAAAAGAGATCAGTCCTGGGTGTTCACTGGAAGGACTGATGTTGAAGCTGAAACTCCAATACTTTGGCCACCTGATGCGAAGAGCTTACTCATTAGAAAAGACCCTGATGCTGGGAACAATTGAGGGCAGGAGGAGAAGGGGATGACAGAGGATGAGATGGCTGGATGGCATCACCGACTCAACAGATATGAGTTTGGGTAAACTCTGGGAGTTGGTGATGGACAGGGAGGCCTGGCGTGCTGCAATCCACAGGGTGCAAAAAGTCTACGTGACTGAGCGAATGAACTAGACTGATGGGACTGGATGCCATGATCTTAGTTTCCTGGATGTTGAACTTTAAGCCAACTTTTCCACTTTCCTCTTTCACCTTCATCAAGAGGCTCTTTAGTTCCTCTTTGATTTCTGCCATAAGCATGGTATCATCTGCATATCTGATGTTATGATTATGTCTCCCATCAATCTTGATTCCAGTTTGTGCTTCAACCAGCCCAGAATATCACATGATGTACTCTGCGTATAAGTTAAATAAGAAGGGTGACAGTATACAGCCTTGACATAGTCCTTTCCCAATTTTGAACCTGTCCATTGTTTCATGTCTGGTTCTAACTGATGCTTCTTAATCTGCATACAGGTTTCGCAGAAGACAGGTAAGGTGGTTTGGTATTGCCATCTCTTGAAAAATTTTCCATAGCTGTTTGTGATACACACAGTCAAGGGCTTTAGCATACTCAATGAAGCAGAAGTAGATGTTTTTTGGGAACTCTCTTGCTTTTTCTATGATCCAACGGATGTTGGCAATTTGATCTCTGGCTTCTCTGCCTTTTCTAAATCCAGCTTGAACATCTGAAAGTTCTCAGTTTACATACTGTTGAAGCCTGATTTGGAGAATTTTGAGCATTTCTTTGCTAGGGTGTGAAAATAAGTGCAATTGTGTGGTAGTTTGAACATTCTTTGGCATTGCCCTTCTCTGGGATTGAAATGAAAACTCCTTTTCCAGTCCTGTGGCCACTGCTGAGTTTTCCAAATGTGCTGGCGTATTCAGTGCAGCACTTTCACAGCATCATCTTTTAGGATTTGAACTAGCTCAGCTGGAATTCTATCACCTTCACTAGCTTTGTTCATAGTGATGCTCCCCAAGGCCCACTAAACTTCGCATTCCAGGATGTCTGGCTCTAGGTGAGTGACCATACCATTGTGGTTATATGGGTCATGAAGATCTTTTTTGTGTAGTTCTTCTGTGTATTCTTGCCACCTCTTCTTAATATCGTCTTCTTCTGTTAGGTCCATACCATTTCTGTATTTTATTGTGCCCATCTTTGTATGAAATGCTCCCTTGGTATCTCTAAGAGGTCTCTAGTCTTCCCCTCTCTATTGTTTTCCTCTATTTCTTTTTGTTGTTCACTTAGGAAGGCTTTCTTATCTCTCTGTGCTATTCTTTGAAACTCTACACTCAGGTGGGCATATCTTTCCTTTTCTCCTTTGCCTTTCACTTCTCTTCTTCTCTCAGCTGTTTGTAAGGCCTCCTCAGACAACCATTTTGCATTTTTGCGTTTCTTTTTCCTGGGGATGGTCTTGATCACTGCCTCCTGTACAATGTCATGAACCTCCATCCATAGTTCTTTAGGCACTTTTTCTATCAGAGCTAATCCCTTGAATTTGTTTGTCATAAGCATAAGTGATTTGATTTAGGTCATATCTGAATGGTCTGGTGGTTTTCCCTACATTCAATTTAAGTCTAAATTTGGCATTTAAGAGTTCATGATCTGAGCCACAGTCAGCTCCTGGTCTTGTATTTGCTGACTGTATAGAGCTTCTCCATCTTTGGCAGCAAAGAATATAATCAGTCTGATTTTGGTATTGACCATCTGGTGATGTCCATGTGTAGAGTCATCTCTTGTGTTGTTGGAAGAGAGTGTTTGCTATGACCAGTGAATCCTCTTGGCAAAACTCTGTTAGCCTTTGACCTGCTTCATTTTGTACTCCAAGGCCAAACTTGCCTATTACTCCAGGTATCTCTTAACTTCCAGCTTTTGCATTCGAATAGATTGCAAAAGATAGAAGAATATTATTTACAAAGAGAATGAAATCTTGCCATCTGCAACAGCATGAGTGGACTTTGAAAGCATTATGCTGAGATAAATCAGAGAAAGACAAATGCCACGTGATCTCACTTATATATGGAATCTGAATGACGGTAGAAGAGATCAATGGTTGCCAGAGTTTGCAGGTAAGGGATAAGCAAAATAAGTGAAAGGGGTTAAATGATACAAACATCCAGTTGTAAAACATATATGTCACGGGGATTTAATTACAGCCTGGTAACGATAGCTAATACTACTGTATTGCACATTTGACAGTTAAGACAAAAAATCATAAAAGTTCTCAACTAAAGAAAAATAATTATAATTACATATGATGACAAATATTAACTAGATTTTCATCACCATATTACTATGGTGATCATTTCACTGTATATACAAATATTGAATCATATTATTCACCTGAAACTGATGTTCAATGTCAATTATATCTCATTTTTTTTATAAAGGCACAGAAAGGAGGTGCAAAATTTCGTCGGAGTAAAACTCTTTCATCAATGTAAAACTACATTTATAGAGTACTTGTAGGGCATGTGTTAATGCTTAGTACATGCTTAAACTTTCCATCTTATTTAATAAATCATGAAATCTTCAAACACTTGGAGGTATATGTACTCACACCCTTTTCCATGAGAAACAGATCAACAAGGCTAATAACCTGGCCCCAGCAGTGATGGAGCTGAGCTCAAGCTCTGGCCTAACTCCACAGCTTACATATGTTCTTTGTATTTGGCTGCCTCTGACCATCCATTTGTCCAAAAGGCTCCTAGTCCCTGGTCCCCACAAAGACACGTGCAGACACCGCTACACATCTGTAAGATGTTTATAGCGTTATTTAAGATACTCAGTTCTGCTAAGTAGAAATAAAAAACACAAAGAGAATAAGCAAAATGAAGTAAAGAAGCAAGCAGTTTGCGAGATACAGGCAGAATTCATTAGGCGTGTTAAGTGCATACAGATATAGAAAAGTTACATAGGGAGATGTTGGCATAGGTGAAGGAGAGCACGTGTGTGCTGAATGTAGAAGGGGATGAAAGGCCGAGAGGCATCAAGTTGCCATGACTCACTAAATATGCATGAAGCTCCTGAGGTTCCAGATGCTCACAGTGCATTCGGTGTACACCAGGCACTCTACGTTTATGAGCTCTTAAATCAGCCACCCACGGGTGACTCCCATTCTGGGCCCACGAGCCCTCTGCCAAATGAAAGAGGCCACAGCTGCTCATCAGGTGCTGAGCTTCAGCTGTGGGTCAGGAGGAACTGCCCCTCCATCCCTCCAACAGAACAAATACCCCATGTGGGTCCCAGGCATCTTCATCTGTCATCATCCCTCTTTAGCCTCCTTACCCTGTGGCTCAGTCCTAAAGAATCTGCCTGCAGTGCAGGAGATACAGTTTCGATCCTTGGATTGGGAAGATCCCCTGGAGTAAAAACGGCAACCCATTCCAGTATTCTTGCTCGGAGAATTTCACGGGCAGAGGAGCCTGGCGGGCTTACAGTCCATGGGGTCGCAAAGAGTCAGACACGACTGGAGCAACTGAGCACCGCCCAGCATTCTTTAGCCTCAACTCTCCCCCTTGTGACCATTGCATCAGGCAGGAAGACAGGAAGCAGACAGAGCTGGGACGTGGGAGCACTGTATAAACCCAGGTGCAGGCAATATGGTCCTTCTTCCCTACTTGCTCCATGCCCTAAACCCATCAACTACTCACCCTGTTCCTCTTGCTTTGCACTGTGCTTTAAATTCCTGCACTAAACCATGCAATGGGAGGCTCTTCACTTTGTCCTTGAGCCTTTCTGTTATAAGAGCTTTGCAACAGCCTCTCATAGAGTTAGCAATGTAGCAAGATAATTTCCCAAGAGACACCTCTGGGCAATTCTTTTGTCTCTTCAAAGGATGCCCTTGTCATCGTGGTATAAGAAAGCAAGCAGTGAATCTGGAGTTAGGCTCCTGGATTTCAGCCTGGCGTCAGCCACTATCCACCTCTTTAAGCTTTCATTCTCTCCAGATCTGCCGAATAAGAATGATAATCTGCTTCTTTCACACAGTTTAAGATTAAATGATGGCGTTTGTTAAAATACTTGCACAACCATGTAACCTGTGCGACTTTTTCTGTGGCTCTCAGATAAAATGCTTCTCATTTTACATCTTAGTGTCGGTGGGAACCCTAATCTCTGTCTTTGGGTGGCAGGCTCTCCCTCACTTGGACATAAGAAGGTTGCGGGGCTTTCGCAGGAAACAAGGAGGTGCCTTGGGGCCTCGGTCCCTCCTGGAGCCCTCTGTGGGTGCTGTGCACTTAGTCACTCAGTCATGTCTTTCTTTCTTGTGACCCCATGTACTGCAGCCCGCCAGGCTCCTCTGTCCACGGGATTTTCCAGGTAAGAATACTGGAGTGGGTTGTGGTGCCCTCCTCCAGAGGCTCTTCCCTGACCCAGGGATTGAACCCGAGCCTTTTACGTCTACCTACATTGGCAGATGGGTTCTTTACCACTAGCGCCCCCTGGGAAGCCCCTGTGAAGTGAAGTGAAAGTAGCTCAGTCGTGTCCGACTCTCTACACAGTCAATGGAATTCTCTAGGCCAGAATACTGGAGTGGGTAGCCTTTCCCTTCTCCAGGGGATCTACCCGACCCAGGGATCAAACCCAAGTCTCCCACATTGCAGGTGGATTCTTTGCCAGCTGAGCCACAAGATAAACCTACCCCATAGAATTGTTTTGAGGATTAGACTGATTTGTAGATGCTTAGAATCTGGGCGGGGGTTGGGGGAGGGGCAGTGAATACACAGAAAACAGAAGGTTTCAGGGCAGTTAAAAAAAAAAAAAAAAGATACCACACCGATGGATAGATCATTGTATGTCGTTATACACTTGCTGGAAGCCATGCAATGCACAGCTCAAGGATGAGCCCCACGTAAACTGTGGTCTTTGGATAATTATGATGTGTCAGTGTAAGTTCATCAGTTGGAAAAGAAGTACCACTTTGTGGGGGATGTTGATATTGGGGGACAATTTGGAGGGAGGGGAGCAAGAAATATACATAACATTGCTGTACCTTCATTTCAGTTTTGCTATGAACGTAAAACTGCTCTTATAAAGTCTTAATAATTTTTTTAATTAACAAACTCTTGGAACAATTTCCAGCATGAAGTATACCAGAGCTAGCCATTGTTTGGGCTTCCCTGGTGGCTCAGCTGGTAAAGAATCCACCTGCTATGTGGGAGACCTGGGTTCAGTCACTAAGTTGGCAAGATCCTCTGGAGAAGGAAAAGGCTACCCACTCCAGTATTCTGGCCTGGAGAATCCTATGGCCTGTTTATAGTCCATGGGGTTGCAAAGAGTCAGACATGACTGAATGACTTTCACTTTCAGCCATTGTTTATTATTATTTACTGTTTTATATCGGAAGGAATAAGACAAGTAATAAAAACAATTTCTTTCTTTCTCTTTTGAGATGACAGAGGATGAGATGTTTGGATGGCATCACCGGCTCAATGGGCATGAGTCTGAGTAGGTTCCAGACGCTGGTGATGGACAGGGAAGCCTGGTGTGCTACAGTCCATGGGGTCCCAAAGAGTCAGACGCCATAGAGCGACTGAACTGAACTGAACTTACATATAAGAAATGCACAAACCTTAGCTGTGCTCAGAGACCATCAGGACTGAGGCAGACATTTCAATCTTCCCATTAAGTTCCCATGTCCTTTTCCCAGCCAAGACTCCACCCACCCAGATTACACAATTTTGACTTCATCAGCATAGATGAGTTTTGCCTCTTCTTGAATTTCTAAACCAGGTTATCCTGTCACGCAACAAGGGGCTTCTCAATGGCCAGATCCTTACAATCAGGTGTGTTTCCACTGGATATACTCAGAGAAGCAACATGGAAGAATGGAGTAGGGAGTTCTCAGGGTGAAAGGGCCCCCACTCTCCTCCACACCTCCCACTCTTGGTTCTGTCCAGCAGGGCAGGAACAGGGGCAGAAGCTTCAGCAGAACTGAGCTCCTGTAGCCAAGACAGAGACCTCTGCTTGAATCCCGGGTGTGATCAATAATTGATTCAGAGATTGATTCCAGTTGCGATGGAAATGCTGAGTGCAGACCTGAGTCCCAGTGCCCAGCGTCAGGCTGGGTGGCTTCAGGCAATGGACCCTGCGCAGACCTGTTAATAAGTTCAGCTCATTTCATGTGCATGGTTTGTTTCACCTCCCAAATAAATTAATTATGGAGACTTTAAAGGATTTTCAGAGGGAATCTTATTACTAACGGCATGTTCGGCCCTACCAATCAATAGTCCTTTTATTTTTACATAGCAAGTAGGAGAGTAAAAGCGTTTAAAAAAAAAAAAAAAAACTCCTTCCATTTCTCATTTCATCATCTCCAGCCTTGACATTTAATGCGTTCTCTGAAACATGTTGAAACTCCCAATGCTCACTGTGCGAACTCGAGCAACTGAGTTAACCTCTCTGGGCCTCAATATCTTTGCTTTGCCCTCCACCTTCAATGCCCTTCTCCTCTGGGGTCTGGGTGAGACACTCCTATTCACTCTACAAAACTCTGCTGCATTCACAATGGGCAAGAGTTTGGCCTGGTGATGAGAAGACCAAACTTTACAGTCAGACCATTCTGAATTCATGCGATGTTCCAGCAGTCAACTAGCTAGGGTGATGGTGGGCACAGGACTTAAGCCCATCTCCTCATCTGTAAGACAGTAGCAGAATACATAACTCAACCCTGAATATTCATTGGAAGGACTGATGCTGAAGCTGAAGCTCCAATACTCTGGCCACCTGATGGGAAGAGCTGACTCATTGAAAAAGACCCTGATGCTGGGAAAGACTGAAGGCAAAAGGAGAAGGGGACAACAGAGAATGAGATGGTTAGACAGCATCACCAACTCAATGGATATGAATGTGAGCAAACTCCAGGAGACAGTGAAGGACAGAGGAGCCTAGCACGCTGCAGTCCATGAGGTCAAAAAGAGTTGTAAAAGACGTAACGGCTGAACAACAACAACAAATACAACTCACAGGTGGTTATGCAGGATAAATGATTAAAATGCATGTAAAGCCACTTACCACAAGCTGGGCACGTAATGTGTTCTCAAGGCCTGAATTGGTTATTATTATTAACATGAGGCACTTATTTTATCTGGGGACAAGGAGGCCTGGCGTGCTGTAGTCCATCCAGTTGCAAAGTGTCAGGGACTGAACTTAGGGACTGAACAACAACAAACATTTTTTGCGCAGCCATCTATGGGGAGTCTACTAGGTGACAGTCACTTTGTTTAGACAGAAGCCTTCTATGAGCCGCGACCCTCATCCGAACAGCACTTCTCAACTTTCCTGCTTTATGTTCCCTTCTTACCATGGGTGTCATGTTGTATGTTATATTTGGTGGGTTAGTGGTCCCTTAAAGGGCAAGGGCTAGTCTTATTTGGCTTTGCAGCCACAGAGCTCAGCATGGTCTAAAAAGGTGGTGCCAGTGGTCCCAGTACCCAGGAGGACCCCTGGCAGCAGATAACCCATGGCCCTTTGGACCACTGAGGGCTGGAAGGCTGGAGAAGGCAGAAGCCAGATGTTAGAGGACCTTGCTGCATGCTAAACCATAATGAGGTTATTTTGTGGGCAAAGAGGTTCTTCTGGAAGGATCCACGGTGAAAAGAGACATGCTCAGACTTGCATTCTAAAGCAGATACCTTTGGAAGCAGACAGAACATGACCTGTAGGAGACAGTCCAGGCTGGAGGAAGCCTGCAAGAACTGGGAGGTGGCCCATATCTGATTCTGTGCCTTGCTGCATCCACAAATATCTCACACATGAAAGATGCCCAGTAAATATTTACTAAATGAGCCAGGAAATAAGACCTAGGAATGCAGACCTCACTTAGGAGATGACGGTGCAAGTGAGAAACTGGAAGAACCTAGCCCAGAGCTGACCCAGAGATTCTGTAAGGATGGAGATGCCTTCTAAGCTGATGGCCAATAGGCGCATGTGTCTGCTGAGCTCTTGAGATGGAACTAATACCACTGGGGGACTGAATTTTATTTCAGTTAATTTTAACTCAAATAGCCGCCTGAGTCTATCATAGCCCAGACCCCTACTAAGATTGAGTTCAGTTCAGTTGCTCAGTCATGTCCAACTCTTTGCGACCCCGTGAATCACAGCACACCAGGCCTCCCTGTCCATCACCAACTCCCGGAGTTTACTCAGACTCACGTCCATTGAGTCAGTGATGCTATCCAACAGTCCTTTTATTTTTACATAGCAAGTGGGAGAGTGAAAGGGTTTAGAAAAAAAAAAAAAAAACAACTCCTTCCATTTCTCATTTCATCATCTCCAGCCTTGACATTTAATGCGTTCTCTGAAACATGTTGAAACTCCCAATGCTCACTGTGTTAACTTGAGCAACTGAGTTAACCTCTCTGGGCCTCACCTTTAGAATATCTTTGCTTTGCCCTCCACCTTCGATGCCCTTCTCCTTTGTGGTCCAGGTGAGACACTTCTGTTCACTCTACAAAACCTTGCTGCATTCACAATGGGCAAGAGTTTGGTCTGGTGATGAGAAGACCAAGCTTTAGAGTCTACATCTTGAGATGGAACTAGTACCATTGGGGGACTGAATTTTATTTCAGTTAATTTTAACTTAAATAGCCGCCTGAGTCTATCATAGCCCAGACCCCTACTAAGATTGGGACAGCATGAATGGAGAGGAAGTACCACCAGTGGACCTCTCACTGTGAAATACCCAAATTTCCAAGGTTAGTGTAAGTAGTATTTTTTCTTATATATTTTTCTTCATCACTACACCAACCAGGGTTTCTAATCATACCATAATTCCGAATAAAAATTGGATACCCCAAGCTCTGAGTGATAACAGTAATTATCACGTCTGTGTGTGGGTGTGCTGCGTGCTCATTCACGTCCAACTCTTTGTGACCCCACGGACTGCAGCCTGACAGGTGCTGTATGCCTAGGATGGCAGTTGAGGGCTGTATTTGAGAACACAGGCTCTGGAACCAGATGGCCTGGGTTTAAAAGTTGGCTCTGATGATGCAAATTGCTTGTTTCCTTCTCTGTAAAAGCATAATGTCCACTTCATGAAATTGTTACCAGGATTAAACTGTTTGATGCCTATAAAAAGCCTGGCACGTAAGTGCTTAGTCCCTATGAGCTATATTTCTGTGTTTTACATACATTATCTCTTTAATCTCCTCAGTAATTCCCCAAACCAGGTGTTATCATTCCCATTTTGCAGGTGAGGAAGCATGATCGATGAGGATAATCTTAGATGCATATTATTAACTGAACAAAGCCAATCACCCTGAATGATTCCAACCATATGCACCCTGTGCTTTATAGCAGGTTCCTACTAGCTTGCTATAAAGCATGAGCAATATATTAACATATTTTCCCAGTCAGGAATTTTCTGCTTAGCAGTTAGTGGGAACCTGCTATAAAGCACAGGAAGCTCAGCTCAGTGCCCTGTGATGACCTGGAGGGGTGGAATGAGGGGAGGGGTGGGAGGGAGGTCCCCTAGGGAGTGGTCGCATGCAGACATATGGCCGATTCCATGCAGACATATGGCCGATTCCTGGTGTTGTACAGCAGAGACTATCGCAACATTGTAAAGCAATTTTACTCCAATAAAAAGAATTGGTGCTGCTTGTATAGGCTGTGCATAGTAAAGGATCTGTTTTCAATGCAAATCCATCAACCAGAGAAGAAATCAGAATAATAATTAATAGCTATAATTTCTTAAGTTTGTATATCATATTTATGACTGCAACATGGCATTGTCAAACCTGTAATGTTATGTACCTTTTAGCATACGTGTGTGTGTGCGTGTGTGTGTGTGCATGTGTGTGTGTGTGTGTGTGTGTGTGCATGCGCTGTCATTCAGTTGTGTCTGACTCTTTGCGATCCCATGAACAGTAGCCCACCAGGCTCCTCTGTCCATGGGATTCTCCAGGCAGGCATACTGGAGTGGGTTGCCATTTCCTCCTCCAGGCTGTCTTTCTGACCCAGGATTGAACCCGCGTCTCGTGCATTTGGCCGGCAGATTCTTCACTACTGCACCACGCAGGAAGCCCTTTAAACATATACCAGACTAAAAGCAAAACAAACCAAAAAACAAACAAAAACCACTGCCAATTAAACAGCACTATGCTTACTTATCACTTATCATTTTATTTGGAAATGCTTTTCAGGCTCATTTCAATCTGAACTCTTATCTTCCATCATTCTTGTACCAACACAAAATTGAATATATACACAAGATAAATTGCCTGGAGCATTGCTTAAGGTAGTGACACTCAGTGTCCAACTCTTCTAATCCTTTCTGGACTCAGAATAGATATGTTCATTTTTTCCTTCCCATGTAAGAGCATCCTCTGTGCCATTAAATGCATTGAGGATACAGCATTTCTTGAAAGTGGTACACTGGTTTCTCTAGACCTATTCTTCCATACAGCTGATACCCATTCTGTAAGTTTTGATGCTGAAATGTCTTTTACCAAAAGGTATCCATGAAAGGTTTCTCAAATGGCTACCATGACTTATTTTCAATCTTTGAATACCCCTGGAATAAAAACCAAATTCATAGCTTTAGGGACAATGACGACAACTCAACAATCACCTAGCCAAGATCTACTGTAATATCCCACGGATGGTGGGATATATCCCAAGTCTGGAGAAGTTAAAATATGAGTGTTTTGAGAGCCAATGAAATACAGTGTGTTTCAGGCACTTTCACTCATCACCCAACTTGTATTTATTATACCCCTATGATATAGCATAGGGCTTCACTGGTAGCTCAGCTGGTAAAGAATCTGCTTGCAATGCAAGAGACCCCAGTTCAATTCCTGGGTCCAGAAGCTGCCCTGGAGAAGGGATGGGCTACCAGTCCTAGTATTCATTGGCTTCCCTGGTGGCTCAGATGTTAAAGAATCTGCCCGTAATGCAGGAGACCTGGGTTCAATCCCTGGGTTGGGATGATCCCCTGGAGGAAGGCATGGCAACCGACTCCTGTATTCTTGCCTGGAGAATCACCATGGATAGAGAAGCCTGATGGGTTACAGTCCACAGGGTCGCAAACAGTCAGACATAGCTGAGCGATGAAGCACACGTGATATATCACAGACAGTAAGTGAGGCACTGAGTTACAGCGAATGCTTTATACAGGATCACAGTGGAAGGTCTCTGGAGTCATGAATGAGAGTCTCTTTTAACTCCCACAACAAGCCTGAAAAATTGGCATAGATACAATTCATTTGAAAAAGTGAAGTCAGAGTGTTAGTCACTCCATCACATCCAACTGTTTGGGACACCATGGACTGTACAGTCTGCCAGGCTCCTCTGTCCATGGAATTCTCCAGGCAAGAATACTGGAGTGGGTTGCAATTCCCTTCTCCAGAGGATCTTCTTGACCCAGGGATCGAGCCTGGGTATCCTGCATTGCAGGCAGAGTCTTTACTGCCTGAGACACTGGGGAAGCCCATATTCAACTTACTGGTAAGGAAACCAGTGATGGAGCTTGGACAGTGAACAGGGTCTTTCTTACTCTTAAATCTATATGCATTCCATTAAAAACATTAAAAGAACATGATTCAGAACTTGGAGAAGGCAATGGCACCCCATTCGAGTACTCTTGCCTGGAAAATCCCATGGACAGAGGAGCCTAGTAGGCTGCAGTCCATGGGGTCGCAAAATGTCAGACACGACTGACTGACTTCACTTTCACTTTTCACTTTCCTGCATTGGAAAAGGAAATGGCAACCCACTCCAGTGTTCTTACCTGGAGAATCCCAGGCATGGCAGAGCCTGGTGGGCTGCCATCTATGGGGTCGCACAGAGTCAGACACGACTGAAGCGACTTAGCATACAATTCAGAACTGACCTAAACAGACCAGCCATTAGAAACCTATAAAGGTTTTCTCCAATTCTTTGCAAAAGGAATTGAAAATAAATATCAGAAGTCCACTGCATCATAGTTATTGGATAAAAGGATCCTCCCACTGACTGTCTTCAGTTCTTGCTCCAGACCATGGGGTTGGAAATTCTCAGCTAAACCATTTAAAGTCACCAAAGAATATCTTGGACTTTACTGCAGATAGAAAATATACCTTGTATAGTTGTGGTAAAGAGTAGCCATTAAGAGCACAGATTTTAAAGCTGCCTGGGTCAGACTCTTGGCTGTACTACTTACCAGATATGTGACCTTGGGCAGGTTATCTTCATAGTTTAGTTTCCTCTTCTGTAAAGTGGAAATGTCGATGACCTTATTTCCCTTATAAGCTGTAGTAAAGGTTAAATGAGTTAATATGTATAAAACATTCAGAATAATACATGTAGTCAGCATAAGTATAAGCCAAAATATTATTATTCCAAAATATTTCTATACCTAGATTGGTGTGTTACACTTGGATTGTCCAACTCATTGGAAAAGACCCTAAAGCTGGGAAAGATTGAAGATGAAAGGAGAAAGGGCAGCAGAAGATAAGATGGGTAGCTAGCATCATCAACCCAATGGACATGAGTCTGAGCAAACTCCAGGAGAGAGCGTAGGACAGGGGGATCTGGCATGCTGCAGTCCACGGGGTTGCAAAGAGTCGGACACGATTCAGCAACTGAACAACACTGGACAACACCCGGATTGGCATAACTTTATGCCTAAATCAATGTCCCACTGAAATCCTGGCGTTCCAAAAGAGTAGCTGAATAAATCAAGTGAATGAATAGAAGTTGCTTTCACAAGGGGTGTTTCTGGTTAAGGAGCAGGGTATTACCCTTGTGCCAGTAGAGATATACTCTGTTCATCCCCAGGCATACTTATCAGCAAGTAACTTTTGAAGCATGAGATGTAAAGGGATCTCAGAAATCAGACATCATTCTGTCACTCACATACAATCCAGTTCAGATTTTAAAATACCTTGTTTATAGAAGCTCAACTCTGAGTTCACTTAACCTGGAATGAATACTTAAAACATTATTTTCTAGTGAAAGAAAAGTGATAAGTGTTACTGGCTCAGTCGTGTCTGACTCTTTGCAACCCCATGGACTGTAGCCCGCCAGGATCCTTTATCCATGGAATTCTCCAGGCAAGAACACTGGAGAGGGTAGCCATTCCCTCCTCCAGGAGGTCTTCCCAACCCAGGGATCGAACCCAGCTTTCCTGCATTGCAGGCAGATTCTAGAGTGCCTCAGGTTTCTTTTAAGTGGCATCAGAGGAATAACCTTCTATTAAATCTGAACGTGTAGAATGGAAATGCTTAAGATCAGTGCCCGCTCTTTTTATTACTTTGTAGTTAACAGAGTGACTGCTCTGCCTTGACAGTTACAGCTTAGTGTGGGAGGGGAAGCCCCTCCCCCAGGATGGGAGTGGGAGAAGCGGGTGAGATAGACTGTAATCCTTCAGAAAACGTCTTTTAGAGTCTTCTCATTTTCCTGAGGCTTTGTTTGAAACCTGCTGCTGCTGCTCCATTTCAACTCATGTTGCATTTATGCATTATGAATTTGTTTTGCAATGAACTGAGAAGTGATTTGGGGCTGCCCTGGTGGCTCAGATGGTAAACGATCTGCTTGCAATGCAGGAGACCCAGGTTCAATTCCCTGAGCCTGGAAGATCTCCTGGAGAAGGGAATGGCTACCCACTCCAGTATCCTTGCCTGGAGGATTCCATGAACAGAGGAGCCTGGCGGGCTACAGTCCACGGAGTCACAAAGAGTCGGACAAGACTGAGTGACTAACGCTAACTTTACTGCAGTTTTTAGAACTGTTTAAAGATGAACGCTCTTGGCCGCTGTCAGAGCACTGGAGGCGGCTGTGCTCTTTGGAGCTGCCCTGAGGAGCTGGCAGACAGAGGGCTGAGGGGAACAAACGTTATAACCTGAAAGAGGAGAGGAGATGGAACATGAGATCTGGTGCCAGAGCATCAAAGGAACCTGAGCCCTGGTACCTGAGCCCTGGTCTGGAACATGGGTGTCCACAGCTGGTTTTGTCTACCCAGCAACTTGTATTTATTTCCCTTCAAAGAGCCCTGGTCTGGAACATGGGTGTCCACAGCTGGTTTTGTCTACCCAGCAACTTGTATTTATTTCCCTTCAAAGAGTCCCTCATCTCTAGTTCTCAGTTTGTGGATTTCCAGTGGGACTGACCACGCCCATCCCGAGAATGACCATAACATTTATCCTTCAAATACATTTGGGGGACATTTTTAAATTAATTAATTTTAATTAGAGGATAATTACAGTATTGTGATGGTCTTTGCCACACATCAGTATGAATAGGCCATAGGTATACATGTGTCCCCTACATCCTGAACTCCCCTTCCACCTCCCTCCCCACCTTGTCCCTCCCGGCCATCACAGAGCACCACTGCACATGCCTGCATTATACATCAGACTCTCACTGGTTACCTGTTTTACATATGGCAAGGCGCATGTTTAAATGCTGTTCTCTCAAATCATCCCACCATCGCCTTCTCCCACTGAGTCCAGAAGTCTGATCTTTATATCTGTGTCTCCCTTGCTGCCCTGCATGTAGGACCATCAGTACCATCTTTCTAGGTTCCATGCTGCTGCTGCTGCTGCTAAGCCGCTTCAGTTGTGTCTGACTCTGTGCGACCCCATAGGCGGCAGCCCACCAGGCTCTCCCGTCCCTGGGATTCTCCAGGCAAGAACACTGGAGTGGGCTGCCATTTCCTTCTCCAATGCATGGAAGTGAAAAGTCAAAGTGAAGTCGCTCAGTCGTGTCCGACTCTTAGCAACCCCATGGACTGCAGCCCACCAGGCTCCTCCGTCCATAGGATTTTCCAGGCAAGAGTACTGGAGTGGGGTGCCATTGCCTTCTCCTTTCTAGGTTTCATATATATGCATGAATATACGGGTACTTTTTCTTTCTGACTTACTTGACTGTATATAATAGGCTCTAGGTTCATCCATCTCATTAGACCTGACTCAAATGCATTCTTTTTTATAGCTAAGTAATATGCCTGGATAGGGTGCGGAGAAAAGGGAACCTTCTCACACTGATACAATCACTATAGAGAACAGTGTGCAGACTCCTTAAATAACTAGGGATAAGACCACTATGAGGTGAGGTGAAGTCGCTCAGTCGTGTCCAACTCTTTGCAACCCCGTGGACTGTAACCTACTAGGCTTCTCCGTCCATAGGATTCTCCAGGCAAGAATACTGGAGTGGATTGCCATTTCCTTCTCCAGGGGAACTTCCCGACCCAGGGATCGAACCCGGGTCTCCCACATTGGAGGCAGATGCTTTAACCTCTGAGCCACCAGGGAAGCCCAACAACCCAGCAATCCCACTGCTGAGCATGTACCCTGAGAAACCAGAATTGAAAAAGACACACATACCCCAGTGTTCATTGCAGCACTATTTACAACAGCTAGGACATGGAAGCAACCTAGATGTGCTCCTGCAGATGGATGGAAAAGGAAGTTGTCAGGCATTTTTTAAAGTAATTTTTTTAAGGTGACCTTATATAATTTTGAAATATTTATTTACTGACCAGAAAACTGGTTTTCTTCAATCAGTAGACCTATAAAATTTTTCTATTCAAAAAACTGTTTTCAAAAGTAAATATTTTCTTAGATAACTAATGAAAACCTACTGCATAGCACAGCGAACTCCCTTTGGTGCTCTGTGGTGACCTAAACTGGAAGGAAACCCAAAAAAGAGGGGATATATATATATATATATGTATGTATGTATGTCCAGCTGATCCACTTTGCTGTAAAGCAGCAACTAACACAACGCTGTAAAGAAATCGTATTCCAGTGAAAATTAATTTTAAAAAGGACACTGCCAATAAAATGTGACTAGAATTTTAAAAAGTAAATATTTCTACTTTGTGTAAAATATAATCTTTTACATTTTCATTGGAGTAACGTTTAAATGTTGTGATAGTTTCAGGTACAGAGAAAAGTGAATCAGTTACACAGACAAATATATCCACTCTTCAGATTCTTTTCCTATATAGATCACAGTATTCCCTGAGCTATACAGCAGGTCCTTATTAGTTTTGTATTTTATAATAGTATGTATATGTCAGTCCCAATCTCCCAATTTATCCCACCCCCTAGAATCACAGATGTGTTTTTCTATGTAATATTTTCTAGGTATGCAATATTTTCTAAAAATAATTGTGACGAGTAGAATAAAATGAAAGAAACTTTCTTTACATTGATTTTCTGAACATTCAAAATAACAGAATAATTATTCTTAACACATTGAGTACTTCAATTTCTTAACCATGTCTGTCTAGTAAAATGTCAGTTATTTTCTGAAGAATGGATGGATTTATCAGTTTTAATGTTTTCACACAATCGCCTGTCCTGCTTTTCCAAACTGTATTACATATTTCATAAACTTTGAAACTGTTGAAAGCTTCAGTTGACATTTGTTTGTAGATTTAAACATTTCTAATATTGCTTATTAGTGGGCACTAAGGGAAAAAAAAGGTATGTTCTGACATGCTGAGGGTTTTTTATAACTGACACTAGTTTAATTATAATAAATTGTGTGGTTCAGTTACTCAAGCTGCACGTACCAAAAAAAATGTTTAAAATTTGACAGGCAAAGCTCTATTTTCATTAGTAGAATATTACAGCTTATTTGGAGGCAACTTTGAATTATGTATATAATTCAACCAATCCCAAGTTAAAAAAAAATGCAATATAGGCTTTATAATTCAGCCTTCATAATTTAAAAAAAATATTTTACTTTGACATTGTGTTGTACCAAAAATTGCATTTGTTTTATTATTGTTAGACAAATAATTTTATTTTTAATGTTTACTTTTTGAACGTAATTTACAAGAGTCTCCATAATGCCATATAATTCACCCTCAATAGAATTTCTGAATTTATTTAGTTTCCAATATTTGGGTGAAAAATTTAAACCTTTATAAAATTTAGCTAATGTCATCAGTGTTCCAGAAACAGTCTGCTCCAATTCCTGGGTCCTGAAGTGAAGACACAAAACAAACCTTTAACCAAGCCATGCAGACGTGTAGTGCCAGCAAGAAATCATGAAAGTCTTCGTGGTGTAAGCCCCTGATGTTTTGTAGTCATTTGCTTTCAAGGCATAACTAGCCTGATGGTTCTCAAAGTGTGGTCCTCAACCCCTGTGAGTGCCCAGACTCAAGTGTCTGAGAAGTCAAAACTGCTTCGATAATAATACGGGGACACTGTCCGCCTTTCCCACCCTGTTGACCCATTAACAGCAGAACAGCAATGGCGGGTGGCGCCACTGGTCCTCATCCGCAGTCACATGGCACTGCCGCTCTGTGCCAGCGCTCACTGCATTTTGTACCCATGCAGCCAAAGTCTGTTTAAAAATGTAAATTTCAAGGAGGCAAGAATATACAATGGAGTAAAGACAATCTCTTTAACAAGTGGTGCTGGGAAAACTGGTCAACCACTTGTAAAAGAATGAAACTAGATCACTTTCTAACACTGCACACAAAAATAAACTCAAAATGGATTAAAGATCTAAATGTAAGACCAGAAACTATAAAACTCCTAGAGGAGAACATAGGCAAAACACTCTCAGACATAAATCTCAGCAGGATCCTCTATGATCCACCTCCCAGAATTCTGGAAATAAAAGCAAAAATAAACAAATGGGATCTAATTAAAATTAAAAGCTTCTGCACAACAAAGGAAAATATAAGCAAGGTGAAAAGACAGCCTTCTGAATGGGAGAAAATAATAGCAAATGAAGCAACTGACAAACAACTAATCTCAAAAATATACAAGCAACTTATGCAGCTCAATTCCAGAAAAATAAATGACCCAATCAAAAAATGGGCCAAAGAACTAAATAGACAGTTCTCCAAAGAAGACATACGGATGGCTAACAAACACATGAAAAGATGCTCAACATCACTCATTATTAGAGAAATGCAAATCAAAACCACAATGAGGTGCCACTTCACACCAGTCAGAATGTCTGCAATCCAAAAATCTGCAAGCAATAAATGCTTAAGAGGGTGTGGAGAAAAGGGAACCCTCCTACACTGTTGGTGGGAATGCAAACTAGTACAGCCACTATGGAGAACAGTGTGGAGATTCCTTAAAAAATTGCAAATAGAACTACCTTATGACCTAGCAATTCCACTGCTGGGCATACACACCGAGGAAACCAGAACTGAAAGAGACACATGTACCCCAATGTTCATCGCAGCACTGTTTATAATAGCCAGGACATGGAAACAACCTAGATGTCCATCAGCAGATGAATGGATAAGAAAGCTGTGGTACATATACACAATGGAGTATTACTCAGCCATTAAAAAGAATTCATTTGAATCAGTTCTGATGAGATGGATGAAACTGGAGCCGATTATACAGAGTGAAGTAAGCCAGAAAGAAAAACACCAATACAGTATACTAACACATGTATATGGAATTTAGAAAGATGGCAATGACAACCCTGTATGCAAGACGGGAAAAAAGACACAGATGTGTATAACGGACTTTTGGACTCAGAGGGAGAGGGAGAGGGTGGGATGATTTGGGAGAATGGCATTGAAACATGTATACTATCATGTAAGAATCAAATCGCCAGTCTATGTCTGACGCAGGATACAGCATGCTTGGGGCTGGTGCATGGGGATGACCCAGAGAGATGTTATGGGGAGGTGGGAGGGGGGTTCATGTTTGGGAACGCATGTAAGAATTAAAGATTTTTAAAAAAATAAAAAAATAATGTAAATTTCACTTCATCACCCAATGAAACAGAAAAAAAAAGGCTAATTTTATACGTCTCACTCTTGAGTATATGTCTTCTCAATACTCTTTGTGATGAAATGGAAAGTGGGCAGAAAGCTGTTCACTGTGCTCTGACATGAGGAAGGTCACTTGTGACTGAGTTGCAAGCTGAATTAGCCACTTTTTCATTCAAAAAACTTTTTATTTGAAAGGGTAACTGACAAACAATGGTTACTCAGACTTAGTCAATTGTCAAAGACTTTCTTGCCAGTGCTAAACTTCAGTGAATATTAGAATTCAATTAATATTAGAATGTTAATGCTAGCATTAATATTAAAATATTAATATTCAAGTGAATATTTTAATGTTTTTAAGCTTATATCTGTCATTGTGATCTTGGCACTTTCTAATCAAGATTTTTTCCCCCAATGGAATCAGTGGTGATATTAAAGAAGGTGGTTTTCTGATATTATGTAATGAAATATGTCACCATTCAGAAGATCTGTACAACTCAGTGAACCAGTATTTTCCAAATGACCAATTCTGAAACTGAAAATTCATGGGTAACAGACACTCAACGTACAAGAGAGATCAATGAATTTTAATTTCAGATTCCACATTGCAACTAACCTCTTGAAAACTATCAGTTGTTGAATTTTCGTGTTGCATCAGAGAATATTCACAGGTGTCTTAAATACTCCCCAGTTTCCAAACTATGTATCTTTGAGAAGCCAGTTTTTCTTCATAAATTTCAAACTGATATGTCACAATGGAGAAGATGCATGAAGTGTTTACCAAAGACCTAGAAGAACTAAAAAGCAAACAAACAGAGATGAACAATACACTAGAAAGAATCAGTAGCAGAAAAACTGAGGCAGGAGAGTGGATAAGTGACCTGGAGGACAGAATGGTGGAAATTACGCCCACGGAACAGAATATAGAAAAAAGAATGAAAAAACATGAAGACAGCTTAAGAGACCACAGGGACAACAGTAAGCACACCACATTCACATTATAGGGACCCCAGAAGGAGAGGAGAGAAAGGACCCAAGGAAATATTTGAAGAGATAATAGCTGAAAACTACCCTAATGCGGGAACGAATACAGTCAATCAAATCCAAGAAGCACAGAGAGTCCCAGGCAGGATAAATTCAAGGAGAAACACACGGAGACACATAGTCATCAAACTGACAAAAATTAAAGACCAAGATAAAATATTGAAAGAAACAAGGGAGAAATGGCAGATAACATGCCAGAGAACTCCCGTAAGGTCGTCAGCTAACTTTTCAGCAGAAACTCGAGCCAGAAGGGAATGGCACAACATACTTGAAGCGATGAAACGGGGAAAAAGCTAAACAATTTGGCACAAGAGACTGCAGAAGCAGATATGAGAATCCAGCTGTCTTCATTAAGTCAGCCATGAAAGATACTTGCAGAAATGTAAATCCATACTACTCTTCTCATTCATACTTCTGGTTTGAAAAATAAATATTTTCCAATATGACTTAACATGTAATGGGTTTATCATTTTATAGGAATTAATAAATACATGTGTTTACATTTTGTTTCATTTTTTTATGGAAATATCAAGAGATATACTTGAACAAAAGCTCTTTGGAGTCCTCAATAATTCTAAGAGTATAGAGGGGATCCTGAAAATCAGTGTTTGAGAACTACAGCTGGATTGTCACAGTCCCAAGAGGACCAGTGAGGAGACAGGAGCCCCACGGGAACTTGAACAGGGAAAGCTTAATATAAAGGTTACTGACTCTAAAGAATTTCCCAACATCATAAAGGAGTAACTATAAAGACGAACCTAGAACTGTAAATAATGCCCTATGGGGCTTCCCTGGCCATCCAGTGGTTGGCCGACCACCTTCCAGGTGCGGGGGTGGATGTGAGTTCCATCCCTCCTCGGAGAGTTAAGATCGCACATGCCCCGTGGCCAAAAAAAAAACAAAAACAAAAAGACATAAAACATTGCAACAAATTCAATAAAGCCTTTTAAAAAATGGTCAACATTAGGGCTGCATAAGAGCATCTAAGGAAGGACAAAACCTTGCAAGAGAAAGCCCCTCCCGCACGGCTGGGATGCCAGAGGACCAGGTGTGGCTGCAGCCCACTAGATGGGCCTGCAGGTGAGCTTCCCAGGGCCCAGGTGAGCAGGAAACACACCTCTAGAGCACAGGAGGGCAGGCTGCAAGGTTGTCCGGGCAGCACAAAGCCTGAGCGCCCGGCGTGTTCTTCAGTGAGGGCAGGCTGCGTGAGGGCTGTGAGCTTGCAGTGGAGGAACAGAGCTGCCGACAAGGGTGCATCTGAAGCAAGAAGAAAACTGCCGCCTGGCTCCCGGAAGAGCCTCCTCTTCTTCCTGCGGTGTCTCTCCAGCGCCCTCTACTGACAAATCCTAATACGCTCTCTACAAAGGAGACTTACTTAACGCTTCATCATGGAGCTGGTAATATTCAAGGTGCATTTGGAACGAAGAGATGATAAATCGATAGTTGACACACTGACTTAAAACACTCAGTTCGTTCAGCTCAGTCGCTCAGTGGTGTCCGACTCTTTGCGACCCCATGGACTACAGCATGCCAGGCCTCCCTGTCCATCACCAACTCCCAGAGCCTACTCAAACTCTTGTCCATCGCGTCAGTGATGCCATCCAGCCATCTCATCCTCTGTCGTCCCCTTCTCCTCCCGCCTGCAAACTTGCCCAGCATCAGGGTCTTTTCCAGTGAGTCAGTTCTTCGAATCAGGTGGCCAAAGTCCTGAAGTTTCAGCTTCAGCATCAGTCCTTCCAATGAGTATTCAGGACTGATTTCCTTTAAGATTGGCTGGTTGAATTTCCTTGCAGTCCAAGGGACCCTACACACTTCACAGGCCCTTTTTTTTTTTAACCTCTGTGAATCTTTCCAAAAAGAAATAATGCTCTGGATGCTACAGGTTAAGAAGCACTGATCTTTGTATATCATAGATTTATTCTGAGCCTTCTGTCCTCATTATACATATTCATTGTTGCTGAATTCCAAAATTTGCATGTCAACAACCACATCTGGAAAACACAAGCTGCTTAGGAAGACTGCCAGGCACCAAGAGCTGGGTGTGTAGATAGGCGGGTTAAATTCTATAGCAAGATTTTTTTTTTTTTAGAGCAGGAAGGAAAAAAGAGTTGATGAATCATTAATAAGGGCAATTTAGCAAAATATATCAACAAATTCTTGCATTCAGTGACAATGTTATGACTATGTTCCCGTTAGCCCAGAAATCTGGTTACATCGGCTTTAAAAAGGCCCAAATCACACATCTCCTGAACTCATGTTTCCGCGGCCTAGGAATAAAAATCCAAAAAGCTAGAGATACAGCACTAGCCAGTTTTCATTTCCCACAGAAAGCCGTCAAGGTCTTTCTTGTCCTTCAAGCACTAGCTCAAACACACAGTCTTCCCACCATCCCTTTGCCCCCACACCAGTGGAACTCTCCCTCCTCTGGATCCGGCTTTTTCTTGTTTATGCCTCCACTGAAGCACTTCCCCAGGCTAGCTTGTTTTGCAGCTAGTTTTGTCTGCATCTTTCTCTCCCACTGCACTGTGAGCTCCTCTAGGGGAGGGTCCAGGCCTCCCAGAGCCAGACGCACACGACTTGATGCCGTGAGCCTGCCGCCCGTACGTCTTGAGCCAAATTTCTTCATTTCAAACGAACAGGAGCTTGAAGTCTCTGGATTGCCAAGGAGCCCAACCATAGACAGGCAGTCGGTTGCTTTCTACTGTGAGCAGTCTTCAAGGCATTTTGAAAACAGGGGTCTTCAAGGGGAGTCTTTGGAGCTGGGCAAAGAGTAAACAGAATTTATTTGAGAATTCTGGAATGCAGAAAGTTTATAAACGAATTTAAAACCCAGAAAATATACTCAGGCACTCTTGTATGCTGTAATTCTCTTGCAGTTTGTCTTGATTCATTGCTTCCCTTCTTCTCACCTCCCACCTCAAACCTCAATCCCTCATAAGCTAAGAAATGACCGTTTGTCTGGCAGAACCTTAGGATATTTTGCTGGAAGCATGCAATGCTCCTCATGCCATTTGAAACTCTCCTAAAGAGTCTCTGCTGGTCAGGATCAACTAGGTGATGAGGCAATGGCAAGTATCAATAAATTTCAGTGCTTTAATGCCTTAATAGTTTATTTCTCACTTCTGTAAAGCCCACTGTGGGTCTTGGCAGCTCTCCAGGGCAGTCGTGACTAAGGCATTAACTCAGTGGTGCAGGGGACTCACCTGGTTCCTCTGAGGGAAGGTGAAGAAGAGCATGGAGATTTCACGTCTGCACATCCTTTGCTCTGACTCAGAAGTGCCACGTGCTCCATCAGCCGCAGCCCCTCACCCAGAATGAGACAGGTAACCCCACTAACAGGCAAGGAGGCTAAGAAGTGCTGTTCTGTCTGTGGACAGGGAAGGCGAGGAAACCAGTGGTCGTGAACTCTGGTTCCATCTACTTCCAAGGCTTCACAAGGACTTTATAAATCAAGGCAGAGGAAGGCAGGCTGGAAGGGGCAGCTTCTTCTCCCCACTTTGCCTTCTGTCCCAAGACACATCTAAGAAACCAGGAAAGGCGTCCTCAGCACTGGACGGCTCACCTGCTCAGAGCAGACAGTGGGAGGGCATCCTCTTCCCTTTCTCATCTACAATCTTATTTTCCTGGAGGCACGGGCTTCCCTGGTGGCTCAGATGGTAAAGAATCTGCCTGCAGTGCAGGAGAACCGGGTTCAGTCCCTGGGTTGGGAAGACTCCGCAGAGAAGGGAATGGCAACCACTATGGTATTCTCACCTGGATGGACAGAGGAGCCTGGTGGGCTACAGTCCATGGGGTCGCAAAGAGTCGGACACGACTGAGCTACTAAACACGAAGGCATGGATGTTCTGAGAGGTCATTTAGTTAGAAACAAAGGAATTAGACAAAGAATTGGCCATTTCAGGACATCTGTCCTTGAAGAGTTCCATGACTAGGAAAGGAAGAGAGAGTTAGGTCTGAACGGTTTCAGCCCTCTTTCTAACTTCAGTAATCTGATTTTCATGTTACACCCCATTTTGACTATTAATATCATGACATCTTCCAGAAACAGTCATTAAATACTCACAATATACCTGACTGCAGAAAATGGGGACCCAGCTATTTTTTGAACCACTGTGATGTTTGAAATTTCACACTATATGCTCTTTATAAATCATAAATTATTTTACCCTTTTCACAACCTTTGGGGGGATTGTCATGATTGCTCCCATTTTACAGCCAAGTAAACTGAGGTTCAGAGAATTAAATCATATGACCGAGGTCATGGCAGGTAATAGTGGGGAAAGGAG
Organism: Ovis aries; assembly: GCF_016772045.2. NCBI lineage: Eukaryota > Metazoa > Chordata > Mammalia > Artiodactyla > Bovidae > Ovis > Ovis aries. Next base: position 113,569,093 of record NC_056059.1, read on the forward strand.
ATCTCAAGCCACATCTGTCTGGCTCATAGTAAGGGAATCCCACATACTCACTCCAAATTAATTAGAACTTAGAGGTTTGGGGCTTACAGCCTGATTTTTTGGACTTTATGTATTTGAGGAGTATAATCAAGGGATTATTCATTAACTGAAATAACCGCAGTTCTATCTGAAATTTGAAAGAATGTTGATCATAGCTTTTGTGTACTCTTCCTTACGTCACGATAATCTTTTAAACTGAATCAACTTCCCTTTCTCCCAAACAAGGCATTGAACATTATGCCTTTCTGTTACATGGTCCGGACACACGAGGGAAACCCTACCCCAGGATTAAGTGAGATCGCGCTCACTTAACAAAGTGTCTGTAACAAAGTTAAGCAGTTTATTTTAAAACAACAACAACAACAAGATCAACTATTATGTTGTTTGGCAAATTTGTAGAAAATCGGATCTCTATCTCCTAAAATGAATAAAAATCTGAAAAAAATAAAACACTAATACTCTGGTAGATGTGTAGATATTACAAACTGAGATGGAGGTGGGAATCCTCATACGTGCTCTACAGCGGCAAATCTAAGCTTCAAACACATACTCGTGAGTTGAACATAAGCAATGATGGATTCAATTATGGAAGCCACAAAACAAAAACAAATTTACAAACACCTTAAAATACTGGAAATTATTGGCAAAACTTGCAACCCCGAGGCAAGATGTAAATTAAGATAGTATAATATTTGGGGGCTTTTTGAGAACAAACCCTCCCCTATAAGAGATAAGCCTTCTGTTTAGGCCTTCTTACATTTGATTTTATACATATTTTCCTTAGCTATTACACACAAACTTAGGATCCCAGCATCTGAAGCAATGCCTGGCACACAGGAGGCTCTCAGCAGACATCTGATGAATAAACAAGCGCCCAGATCAACAGAAGAGACTAGATGTGGCAGCGAGGGGAAATATTTCAAAAGCCGGAACAAAACTCTTCTTGGGGAGACAACTGTCTTTTTCTGGATGATACAGTGGTGGGGGCTTTTTTCATTCCAGTGGAATACAACTTATTCTTGTTCTGTGGACATTGGCCAAGTTTGTCAGTTTTGTTCCTATGCTCAGACAGTGAAGAATCTGCCTGCAACGCGGGAGATCCAGGTTCGATCCCTGGGTCCGGAAGAATGATAACCCACTCCAGCATTCTTGTCTGGAGAATTCCATGGACAGAGGAGCCTGGCGGGCTTCAGCCCATGCAGTCGCAAAGGGTCGAACACTGCTGAGTGACTTTTTAATTTCTTATTTATATTAATTTTTTGGTTGCAGACATCTGTTCATCTATATTGGAGCATGATTGCTTTGCAATGTGGTGTTAGCTTCTGCTGTACAAGGACGTGGATCAGCTGTATGTGTACATATATCCCCTCCCTCTTGAGCCTGCCTCCCGCCCACTGCCGTCCCGCGCCTCTCGGTCCCCACACGGCTCCGAGCTGAGCTCCCTATGTTACACGGCAGCTTCCCACCAGCTGCTTGTTTCGTGCGTGGGACTGCACATGTCGGGGCCGCCCTCCCCATCCACCCCTCCTACCCCTTACCCCTGCGCCCTGTGTCTGCTCTCCACATCAGCATCTCTTTTCCTGCCTGGAAATAGGTTCATCTGTACCATTCTTCTCGATCCCACATAGGGCATTAATATACTATATTGTTGCTCTCTTCCTGACTTACTTCACCTTGCATTTCCGGCAGGATGGCAGACCAGGTACTTTGAATTACATTTCCAATGAAGAATCACTAAAATATGAAATGATATCTTTTTTTTAGTAACATGATACCCATTTTCTTTCACTTATGGTTTGGGCCTCACCATGTGGCCTGTGGGACCTTAGTTCTCTGACCTGGGATTGAACCCTGGCCCCTGGCAGTGGAAACTTGGATTCCTAACTGCAGAACCATCAGGGAAGTCCCTGAAATGAAATATTTAAAAAGCATCTTTTAAATGCATCACCAGGCAAACTGGGATAGAGGTAAGGTGTGTGGAGGGGCAAAAATATGCCAGACAAATGCAGGAGGCCATGGAGCTCTGGGACTCACTTCCACTGATGTTTTCTGCTATACCTACGGAGCTTGAATGTTCCTGGGCAGGGGGCTGAAAAGTAGGAATGCGACCGAAAACAGAGACTGCTCAAGGTGGCCAGTTCTTGTTATTTTTACCCCTTTCTAAGGTTGACTTCCAATTCCTACATGTAAAGCTAGTATTACAAAGGGCTAGAACTCACTTGTAAAGAAGAACTAGAAATTAATTTGCGGTTCAGAAGGGGAGTATCTGAAATGGGGAGAAGGGGAGTGGAAGGTCTTACAGCGAGACCAAGCTCTGTGACCCGTTTTCCCGCTGGGTGATGAAGACTACTTGCTTTCACACGTTCTGAGCTCATTCCGCAAAACAGAATGGGGTGTGCTTAAATGACAGCTCTGCTAAGAAGAGATAGAAGTCCTTCGATCAACTAGACTTCTCATTCTTTATCATTGACTAGGAAGGGTTTGGCCTGTTTGTTTATCTTGATGCAGCCCTCTCCTTACTTGTCCACTCAAAGTCATTCTTTAACCTAACCTAAGGCATTCAGAGAAAGGAAACTAGCATATTCCTGAGGTCTGGCTATGTGTGTGCAGGAACTAATAATATACCTCAGCACTTCACCCTACAAAGGACCTGCGAGGTAGGCACCGTTGTGTTGTTCAGTTGCTAAGTCATGTCTGATTCTTTTCGACCCGAAGGTCCTTCACTATCTCATGGAGTTTGCTCAAACTCATGTCCATAGCGTTGGTGATACTATCTAACCATCTCATCCTCTGCTGCCGTCTTCTCCTTTTGCTTTCAATCTTCCCAGCTTCAGGGTCTTTTTAATTAGTTAGTTCTTCATATCAGGTGGCCAAAGTACTGGAGTTTCAGCTTCAGCATCAGTCCTTCCAATGAATATTCAGGACTGATTTCCTTAGGATTTACTGGTTTGATCTCCTTGCAGTCCAAGGGACCCTCAAGAGTCTTCTCCAGCATCACAATTTGAAAGCATCGTTCTTTCACACTCAGCCTTCCTTATGGTCCAACTCACACATCCGTACGTGACTATTGGAAAAACCACAGCTTTGACTACATGGACCTTTGTAGACAAAATGATATCTCTGCTTTTTAATACACTGTCTAGGTTTATCAACGCTTTTCTTCAAAGGAGAAAGCGTCTTTTAATTTCATGGCTGCAGTCACCATCCACAGTGATTTTGAAGCCTAAGAAAATAAAATCTGCGACCGTTTCCACTTTCCCATTGGCAGGCATTAGTGCCCCAGTTTCACAGACAAGGAGCCTGGGAATCAAGGGCTGCAGTGACAAGTCCAAGTTCTCATAGATAGAAATGGGAAAACTTGGGAACTGGGGGCTGCTGTCCACTTCAGAGTCATGTTCCACCGTAGGTCTTCCCCACTGCTCTGGAATCTAAGATCCTTGAAGGCAGGACCCAACTTCCATCACCAGGGCATCACGGAGCTCCAGGACAAGAGGACTGACCAGTAACCAGTAACAAACCTCTGATTCCCAGTGCTGCCTCATGCCGCCTCCCTGACAGCTCTGTAGACGTGCAACTCTGCCCTGTATTCACTTCCCAACCCAAGACGAGTCTTGATGGGTTTGTTCCCTTGACAAGTACATATTGTCTTAAAACTCAAGGTTCTCTTTCTCATTTTATCCTTGTGTCCCTGGGGAAAGGTTTCTCATTCCCCTACTCAGGCAGCCAGTTTAGGGAAATCACACAGGAAGGAGACCTGCTTGTCCACTGAGAAGAGATAAGCGTAAGCTACGTTTGGAATTTACAGCCCAGGAAACCATCCAACCTGCTTGCAAAGCATCAGCAGCGGAGGCTCAAAGAAAACCAGGTACAACATAATCCTCTCCTTGTACTCTCATTTACATCCTCACCATATTAATTTTCTTTGTTTCAACCTGAACTAAAGTCAAGGAAGTCTTCTTACGCAGTGTTATTCTCATGCATTAGACAACCCTAAAATGACAAAATGCGTTAATTCCATCCGCTGATAAAAGTAAATCTGACACCAACACTAAGCTGTTATTTTTCAAATAACAATGGTGACATTTAATTAGAATTTAACCTGGCTGCTTGCTTTCACTTAACAATGTACAGTACAGTTCCCTGGCCAAAGGAAAGATTGACATCCAGTGTAAACACTGAATTTTAAAAAGAGCTGCTCACTAGTCTAATTATGCGTGGTATCCTGCCATTAATTGCTAGCATTTCAAGTGGCTTGAAGGGTCAGCTGGTCTTTAGTCTTTCTTATTAAGATTGCAGGTTAGATTAAGTCTTTGTGGGGCTATTGCAGTTGTCTATCCATAGAGTTAACGCTATGGTTTTTCCAGTAGTCACGTCTGGATGTAATAGTTGGACCATAAAGAAGGCTGAGTGCTAAAGAATTGATGCTTTCCAATTGCGGTGCTGGAGAAGACTCTTGAAAACTCCGTTGGACTGCAAGGAGATCAAACCAGTCAGTCCTCAAGGAAATCAACCCTGAATATTCAATGGAAGGACTGATGCTAAAGCTGAAGCTCCAAAACTTTGGTCACCTGATTTGAAGAGCTGATTCATTGGAGAAGACCCTGATACTGGGAAAGACTCAGGAAAGGAGGAAAAGGGGATAACAGAGGATGAGACGGTTGGATGGCATCACCGATTCAATGGACATGAATTTGAGCAAATTCCAGGAGCTAGTGATGAAGAGGGGAGCCTGGCATGCTGCAGTCCATGGGGTGGCAAAGAGTCAGACATGACGGAGCAGCTGAATGACCGGAAACACACAGTTGCCTTGTAAAGATTACTTCTGTAGGGCTTACCTGGTGGTCCTGTGGTTAAGAATCCAACTTGCAAAGCAGGAGACATCATTTCAACCCTGGTTTTCCCAATCCAGAGGTCAAACCTAGCTCTCCTATAGCTCTTGCATTGGCGGGGTGGGTTCTTTACCACTGAGCCACCTGGGAAGCCTGGCATCAAGACCACCCTACCTGTAAAATACAGTAACCAGGCGTGTTTGTCCATGACAACAAATTTGAGAACTGGCCTTCAGTCAACACAGACATGACTAAAATCCCAGCTGGTCCATTAAGTCCACTGCATGACCTCTCTGGGTCTCAGAGTGTCTGGTGGGGATTAACTGAGATGATATACAAAGAAGACGTACAAAAATTCCCCTGAGATATCTGCAAAGATTTTATTCTCTTGGGTCCCTCCAGCTGGACCAGCCTCTAACACTCTCCTGATACATGTTCTGATCACAATCTGTCCCCTCAAGACCTGGATATAGAAATCACTCTTTCCCCAATAGAGAGGAAGAAGGGCCAGAGATAAAACGTCAGCCAGTGTGAAAAAAGCCGAGACATTACTCTGCCAGCAAAGGTCCATCTAGTCAAAGCTATGTTTTTTCCAGTAGTCGTGTGCAGATGTGAGAGCTGGACCCATAAAGAAGGCTGAGGGCCGAAGAATTGATGCTTTTGAACTGTGGTGTTGGAGAAGACTCTTGAGATTCCCTTGGACGGCAAGGAGATCCAACCACTTAATCCTAAAGGAAACCAGTCCTGAATATTCATTGGAAGGACTGATGCTAAAGCTGAAACTTTACTACTTTCTGTCTGATGTGAAGAACTGACTCATTGGGAAAGCCCCTGATGCTGGGAGGGATTGGGGGCAGGAGGAGAAGGGGATGACGGAAGATGAGATGGTTGGATGGCATCACCGACTCAATGGATATGAGTTTGAGCAAACTCCAGAGATAGTGAGACAGGGAAGCCTGGTGTGCTGCAGTCCGTGGGGTCACAAAGAGTTGGATACAACTTGGCAACTAAACAACAAACCTGTCTCCTAGTGTGTGGAGGTGATGGGGCCTTTACAGAGACTTGTGGCGTATTGATAGGGGAAGAGTCCTTTTCGGCCTAAACAGTTGTTTTTCGTGCATGTGTTATCATCTGTCCACAGGAGGATCGTGCTTTTAAAATGTTGCAAGCTCCGTCACGTTTAGGAAGGATCTAAAGTAAGTCCCCTGCATACGAACTTTCAAGTCATGAGCGTTCAGAGACACGTACATGCTTTCCATAATGACAGGCGTAGGTGGAATCGCAGCTTGCCCTCCGTCTCCTGTTGCTGACGACCCTTCATCCCTAAGGTCTCCTACCTCCTCTCCCTCCGCCAGGCAGTCACCCTTCTTGCCTGTTCACTCAATGCCAGCCCCTGGGTACCAGCTGCTATACTGCACTGCTGAACTTTTCAAGGTACTGTGCTGTAAGATTAAACGTGTTTTCTTTATTTTTGTGTGTTTGTTCGTTATGTGTCATTTGTATAAAAAGTGTTATAACCCCATTACAGTACAGTACTATATAGCCGATTGTGTTAGCTGGGTTCCTAGGCTAACTCTGTTGGACTTTTATAAATGAGCTCTCACAAGGAAACCCGTTCGTCTGTGGGGCACTCACTGTGCTTGTTTTTTTAACCTGACTTTCCACTTCAGTGAAGAAAGTTCGCAAGAGGAATCCAGAGGAGAAAGGGTGACAGGAGAGGAGGAAGGAAGGCAGGGAGGGGGAAAGGAGTTGGAATGAACAGCAGCGAGTCTCCAGTGCCCGAGGTTATGTATCGATCTCAGGCCTACTCAGAAAGCTGAGCAGAGGCCCCTGAGAAAAAGAAAATCGAACCAGTTTCACGGGCTGCTTTTCCTGCGCCAGCCTTCTCATCTGTTGCTGACGCCTGCCCCCCTGTGGACATTCTTACCATCGCTTGAATTTTCAGAAATGGAAGGGCTCTCACAGTGGAAAACAACGTTTTCAGTTTTCAGAGCGTCCCCAGTGCCTGCAAGATAAAACTCACTAAACAAAGAGCCTTCGGGATCCAGTCCCTGCCAAGACAGCCTCCTCTCCTTGTCCGCCCCCACCAGCCTTCATAGTTCCTCAATAACAGCTTTGATCAGAGACCAACCCGGGGATCAGAACAGAGTTCCAACTCCAGTCTTCCTTTTCTCCTCAGCTGTGTGACTCTGGGCAAGTCACCTAACCTCTCTGAGCTTGTTCCTCATCTGTAAAATGGGCACAATGATAGCCCATGCCTCCTGGAGCTGTTGTAGGGTTAAATGCTATAAAGCATGAAAACTGTCTTACAGGTTACACACCTCAGTGAACTTCAGCTGCTCTGCGCTGTGTGCCAAGTCACTCAATTGTGTTCGACTCTTTGGGACCCCATGGACTGTAGCCCACCAGGCTCCTCTGTCCTTGGAATTTCCCAGGTGAGAATACTGGAGTGGGTTGCCATGCCCTCCTCCAGGGGATCTTCCTGACCCAGGGATTAAACCCATGGCTCTTACACCTCCTGCATTGGCAGGCGGCTTCCTTACTACTAGCACCACCTGGAAAGCCCTCTCTGTAAATTCTTTCTTTCTGCCTCTAAGGTTTAGTCACTAAGTCGTGTCCAACTCTTTCCACCCCACAGACAGAGGAGCCTGACAGGCTACAGTCCATGGGATTCTCCAGGCAACAATACTGGAGTGTGTTGCCATTTCCTTCTCCAGAGGATCTGCCTCTAAACCATTCATTTAATGAGAATTTTTTTATGAACTACACAGATGACAAATAAAGCAGTCTTTAAAGACCCATAGTCAAGTGGAAGAGAAAGAAATATAAATAATCATGATGTTTTTTATTTTGGCAAAGGTAGTGGTAGAGTTCAGGGTAGTTTTGCGTCCTTAGCTCAGTCGTGTCTGACTCTTCGCGACACCATGGACTATAGCCCACCAGGCTCCTCTGTCCATGGGATTCTCCAGGCAAGAATACTGGAGTGGGTTCCCATTCTCTTCTCCAGGGGATCTTCCCGACCCAGGGATTGAACCCGAGTCTCCTGTATTGCAGGCATGTTCTTTATGATCTGAGCCATGAGGGATTTTGAGTTCCTCCAAAAAAGCGAACATAAGATAAAGAATTGTAGGCATTGGTTCATCTGGGGAAGTAGTCCTACGGAACAGGGCTGGGGGCTTGGGAGAAGTAAAGAGGAGCAAGGAAGAAAGCCCATAGAAGGCGCTTTATCGAGTGGAATCTTGTGGACAATTGAGGCTTGAGCCCACGGGGACTCTCTAAGGAGCCACAGGAATGTGACTCATATTGACTGCCTGGAGGACTGAAAAGGGAGGCATTTATCCAGCAGCTCTTATGTCTCAACCGTTGAGATTGTCCCTTAGAGTGCTGACTCCCTCACTCTCCCAGGCCTGTGCTCCTGCAAACACCCAGCACATCTCTGCATGCTTCCTGAGCCCCAAAGTCAGGCAAGCCCAGAGGCAGAGAGCAAAATTAGTGGGACAACTGAGGAATCGTGGGCAACTTGCACCTGCCCAGAGCTGGTGGCCCAGGAATGGCTGGAATAAATGAGGGCAGGCAGGACTCAAAGAATTGATGCTTTAGATCTTGGTGCTAGAGAAGACTCTTGAGAGTCCTTTGAACAAAAAGGAGATCAAACCAGTCCATCCTAGAGGAAATCCACCCTGAATATTCATTGGAAGAACTGATACTGAACATGAAGCCCCAGTACTCTGGCCACCTGATGCGAACAGCTGACTCATCAGAAAAGACCTTCATGCTGGGAAAGATTGGAGGCAGAAAGAGAAGAGGGTGGCAGAGGCCTCACTGATGCAACAGACATGAACTTGGGCCAACTACAGGAGACGGTGAGGGACAGGGAAGCCTGGCGTGCTGCAGACCATGGGGTCGCAATGAGTCACACATGACTTGGCAACTGAACAGCAGGATGCAAGGCTGGGCACCATAGGTGTCCGATGCTGGCCCAGGAAATCACAGGCGCAGAGGACAGACCCTTAACACAGCTCAGCCTCTGGTCAAAGAGCTGGGGTTTCATCACACAGTTTCCTGGAGTGAATGGCTACCTTAGGCCTAGATCACATTGCCCTCATCGGGGGTGGGGGAAACAGACTGCTGTAGGACTGAGCTGGAGCAATGCCAGGGGGGCTGAGGGCAGAGGTAGAGGAAGGGGGGTGGTCAAGGGGTCTCTGCAGGAGGTGAGGTGGGCAGGGTTCGGTGAGACAGTAGTCAGTGTAGTCGGTGACTCTGGGTGACCCATGGTTCTAACCTGAATGCTACCGTCCAAGACAGAAAAGATTTGCCCCTCGTGGATTGCTATGGTTTCAGCGATTGAGTACACACACCCTCCCCGCAAATCCCTATGCTGAAATCCTAGTGTCTGATAGGATAGAATTAGGAGGTGGGGCCTTTGGGAGGTGGTTAGATCATAAGAGCGGAGACTTCACGAATGGGATAGTTGTCGATGTTCAGCTGCTCAGTCATGTCGACTCTTTGTGACCCCACAGACTGCAGCCGCCTCCCTTGTCCTCCACTAACCCCCTGAGTTTCTCAAACTCATGTCTGTTGAGTTGATGATACCATCCAATCATCTCAGCCTCTGTCATCCACTTCTCCTCCTGCCTTCAATCTTTCCCAGGATCAGGGTCTTTTCCAATCAATTGACTCTTCACATCAGGTGGCCCAAGTATTGGAGCTTTAGCTTCAGCATCAGTCCTTACAATAAATATTCAGGACTGATTTCCTTTAGGGTTGACTGGTTTGATCTCCTGGCAGTCCAAGGGACTCTCAAGAGTCTTCACCACCACAGTTCAAAAGCATCAGTTCTTTGGTGCTCAGCCTTCTTTATGGTCCACCTCTCACACCCGCACATGACTATGGAAAACCATAGCTTTGACCAGACGGACTTTGTTGGCCAAGTGACGGCTCTGCTTTTTAATATGCTGTCTAGATTTGTTACGGATTTCCTTCCAAGGAGAAAGCTTATTTTAATTCCATGGCTGCAGTCACCAGCCACAGTAATTTTGGAGCCCAAGAAAATGAGGTCCGTCACTGCTTCCATAAGGATACAGCCTTTGTGACAGGGATTAGTGCCCTTGTACAAGGCCCCGCAGAGCTCTCTAGCCTCTCCTGCCATGTGAGGACACATTGAGAAGTCTAGGACCCAGAAGAGGGCCCTCCTCAGTCCTGTTGGCACCCTGATCCGACTTTCTTCCAGTCTCAGGCTCTAGGAAATAAAGTCTTGTCATTTGTAAGCCCTCAGCAGGCGGGCATCTCAGCAGCCAGAATGGACTAAGACAGGGATGGATGCTGAGCTCTGACATAACACGTTCAAGTTCCCTCTGGACACCACAGAGGAAAGCGTCAATAAGCAGATAGGAACCGGAGTCCAGTAATTAGGGGAGCTTCGGCACTGGAATACGGAGAGACGGAACAGGAGGTTGAAAGGGACCTGGTGAGTCAGTTTTTCTGTTGATGCCCGCAGGTGAGAGCATGATAGCTACCCGGTGCCTGCGTTGGTGTGGGGCCCCTCGAGAGCCTGGGAAGTCGCTGCTACAGTCCTTGCACACCTACCTGCAGCTTGTGACAGAGCAGAGGATGGAGAGGGAGAGATGAGCTAGGGAAGAGCTGAGGCTCGTCCCTTCCCTTCTGCGTTAGAGAGAGGGAGACTGACTCGCGGGGCAAGCCAGAGGTGGCCATGCAGGAAGGAGCCAACGTCAAGGCCTCTTGGGAAGGACGCTGCCCGGGAGGAGTGGCCTGGCGGTACAAAGGAGCCCAGCACAGAAAGGTACCGTGGCATCAAAAGGTGATAACTATGGCAGTTTCTTCCCTGGTGGCTCAGGTCATAAAGAATCTGCCTGCAACGCAGGAGACCCAGGATGTGCGTTAAACCTCCAGAGCTTGCTCATCTTCTCGTTGCAAGCTGTTTAGCTATGACTGTAGAGTCTGTGTGTGAAGGAGCTAGGCAGTGTTCTGGGGCAGCAGTTTCTAAGAGTCACTGAAACAGCTCCGGGAAAACTTGCAGATGAGCCAGTCACACTTCCGGCTAAGTTCACAGCACCACCAAGTGGACATTTTAAAATATACACTGTGTTGTTTCTAAGTCTTGCCAGACTCTTCGTGACCGCATGGACTGTAGCATGTCAGGCTTCCCTGTCCCTCACTGTCCCCTGGACTTTACTCAGACTCACGTCCCTTGAGTCAGTCATGCTATCTAACCATCTCACTATGTGTAAAACAGATAACTAATAAGAACCGACTGTATAGCGAAGGGAAGTATACCCACTGCGGTGATCTAAATGGGAAGGAAATCCAAGGAAGAGAGGGTATACGTATGTGAGTGGCTGATTCACTTGCTGCACAGCAGAAACAAACGCAACATTGTAAAGCAACTACACGCCAATTAAAAAATAAAAACACCTCTCATCTTAGTGGCTTCCTTTTCTACACCTGCAGCCACAGGCACCTAAAGCCCACCGTCACCACTGGCTGAAATGCTGATTCACAGCCTGTTTGTCTCTCTCCTGCCGACCAGCTTCGTTGCTGTGTAGTCACTAAGTCGTGTCCGAGTCTCTGTGACCCCATGGAGCGTAGCCCACCAGGCTCCTCCGTCCGTGGGATTCTCCAGGTAAGAATGCTGGAGTGGGCAGCCATTCCCTTCTCCAGGGGATCTACCTGATCCACAGATCGAACCCAGGTCTCCAGCATCAGGTGGGACAGCTAGTGGCCTCTTAAACAGCAAGCCCCTCTCTGCCTCCTGAGAAGTCTGGTTTGGAAGGTAATGCAGGAAAATTGTGAATTCAGAACAAACAACACCAAAAAAGTGATGTTAGAAAAGTATTTTCAAAATGTCGAGTCAGCTTCTGCCCATGGAAATAAACTTGTTAAAAAAAAAAAAAAGAAAGAAGGAAAATCATTCTGCGTGAAATTTTTATTAACAAAACTCTGCTTCCCCACAACAGGTGTTTTTCACATTCCGTGAGGATTTTCTCATGTCAATAAGAACCGTTTGAAATGTCATCTTTAATAGTGATATTAGATTTGCATTAGCACAGCTAGTTGTGCTAGTCGTATGGCCTATTTGCAGGCCGCTGTAGTATAGTGACTGAGAGCACAAGCTTTGTAGTCTGAACGCCTGTTCAAGTGCTGGCTCTCACTACATCCTGTGTACACTTGGGCAAGTAACTTCTCTCTGTGCCTCATTCTTCTCAGCTGTAAAATGGACACAAACACAGGAGTTTCTTCAATAGAATCATGAGCACTGGTTAATCCTTGTAAAGCTGGAAGTAAAGAAAGTGACTGATAATGTTAGCTACAGTGATTCAGTTCAGTTCAGTTCAGTCACTCAGTCGTGCCCAACTCTTTGCAACCCCATGAATCACAGCACGCCAGGCCTCCCTGTCCTTCACCAACTCCCAGAGTCCACACAAACACATGACCATCGAGTCAGTGACGCCATCCAGCCATCTCATCCTCTGTCATCCCCTTCTCCTCCTGCCCCCAAGCCCTCCCAGCATCGGGGTCTTTTCCAATGAGTCAGCTCTTTGCATCTGGTGGCCAAAGTATTGGAGTTTGAGCTTCAGCATCAGTCTTTCCAATGAACACCCAGGACTGATCTTCTTTAGGCTGGACTGGTTGGATCTCCTTGCAGTCCAAGGGACTCTCAAGAGTCTTCTCCAACACCACAGTTCAAAAGCATCAATTCTTCGGCGCTCAGCCTTCTTCACAGTCCAACTCTCACATTCATACGTGACCACTGGAAAAACCATAGCCTTGACTAGACGGACCTTTGTGGGCAAAGTAATGTCTCTGCTTTTGAATACGCTATCTAGGTTGGTCATAACTTTCCTTCCAAGGAGTAAGCGTCTTTTAATTTCATGGCTGCAGTCACCATCTGCAGTGATTTTGGAGCCCAAAAAATAAAGTCTGACGCTGTTTCCACTGTTTCCCCGTCTATTTCCCATGAGGTGATGGGACCACAGTGATTACTGAACAATATTTCATTGTTGGTCTTTCGAGTTGTTTCAAAGATTGCAGAAATTAATACATTCGTTATAATTCCTTGTTCTTTTCTCTGTTTCCTTTTGCGGCTGTGCTGGGTCTTGGTTGCTGCTCGGGCTTCTCTTTAGTTGCAGTCTCACCGCGGTGACTTCTTCTGTTGCGACTCCTGGGCTCTAGAGCACAGACTCAATAGTTGTGGCACAGAGGGTTAGTTGCTCTGTGCCATGTGGGATCTTCCCGTACCAGGGATCAAACCCGTGTCTCCTGTATTGCCAGGTAGATTCTCTGCCACCGAGCCACCAGGGAAGCCCTCCTTGTGTCTTTTTATCTTATTGAAGTATAGCTAATTCACAATGTTGTGTTAATTTCTGCTGTTACAGCAGAATGATTCAGTTATATACGTGTGTGTGTGTGTGTGTGTGTGTGTATTCTTTTCCATTATGGTTTATCACAGGATACTGAATATAGTTCCCTGTGCTATACAGTAGGACCTTGTTGCTCATTCATTCTATCTTGTTTCTGATTGTTTCACAGAATCTAAGATACGGGGCTACTAGATCAAATGCTGGAAAGTCTTTAGAGTATTGATAGAGATCCGATGACTCTCCTGAAAGCTTTGATGTGAGCCTCCGATCAGCAGGACTGGAAAACCCATGTCAGCACACGCATTGAAAATAGTTGCTGGTTTGTGTCAGGAAGGAAGAGAGTGTCCTCCACCCTTCTAGATTCTTCTGGCTGGTCTAAGAATTAAATTGACATGAGACAGATTAATAGGAGAAAAGCAAATAAAAGTTTATCGACATGTACGCATGGGAGGGACCCAGGAAAATGGCCAAAATGGCCAAAGTCCTGACCTTGAGTACCATCTTCAGCTGAAGACAAAAGAGGACCTCGCGGGCAGTGGTTTGGAATATGAAGGGGAGAAAGACAATCCATGTGAAGATGGAAAAGAATAAACAGATGTTTGCTGGACCCTGCAGAGACAAGGGACATGGAGGAGACTCTGGTCTCACCCCACCACACCCAGCCCAGATTCTTCTCAGAGCTCTCTGGAGGCGGCTCTGTTCTCAGAACAAGCTCTTTATCTAGATTCTTTAGGCACCTGATTCTTCTTGTCTTTTCATTGCTAAGACATGTCTGATTGTTTGCAGCTCCACGGACTGCAGCTCACTAGGCTTCCCTGTCCTCCACTGTCTCCCAGAGTTTGCTCAGATTCATGTCCACTGGGCTGATGACACTATCTGTCCCCTGTTGCCCCCTTCTCCTCCTGCCGTCAATCTTTCCCAGCATCAGAGTCTTTTCCAATGAGTCAGTTCTTCGTATCAAGGTGCTGGAGCTCAAATATCAATATCAAAGTATTGGAGCTTCAGCATCAGCATCAGTCCTTCCAATGGATGTTCGGGACTGATTTCCTTTAGGATGGACTGGTTGGATCTCCTTAGGCTAAGGGAGAGGCCAAAAAAATGAAGTCCTAAATCTCATTCTTCTTAATCCGCCTGGGAGTTCCCTGGTGGCCCAGGCTTTAAGGCTCCGAGCTTCCAATACAGAGGGCGAGAATTCAGTCCCTGGTCAGAGAACTATGATCCCACTTGCCGCCAAAAAGTATAAAAACAAGAAACAAAGTTCAAATAAGAAAAATAGATAATCAGCCCAAAACAACCCTCCTGCCAAACACATACATGTTGGGGCAACAGATCTTGCCCCCTTCCGCTTAACGATCGCTCCTGCCATCTCACTGATTCCATTTGCATTTCTTCAATGACGAGTAAGGTGGGACATTTACTTTTCCTCTCAGTCAGATTTCTAGTTCAAACTACTTTATCCAGAGATAAACTACTTTGCAAAACATTTTGGAAAGAAAATTCTCCCTGAAGATGGACCTCATATCCCGTGCTCTGTGACAACCTAGAGGGGCAGGATGGGGTGGGAGGTGGGAAGGGGATCCGAGAGGGAGGAGACGTGTGTAACCTGTGGCTGATGCATGTGGGTGTATGGCAGAAACCAACACAGCATTGTGAAATTATCCTCCAATTAAAAATAAACATTTTTTAACTTAGAAATTCTCCCTGAAAATGGAGCAAATATATCTTTGGGACACTGAGGCAGAGGGCAGAAAGGGACTTAGGAATATTCCCCAGGACACAGTCTCTCAGTGCTAAGAACATTCTAGAAACCCATCAGGTTTCTATCCATAATCCCCTGCACATAGTCTGGTCTGGACCCCCAGATGGCAGATGCCTCTGGCTGAGATGTGCTTTTCTTAGCCTCCATGATGATTTGTCCTTCTTTCTTTCTCGCTAGAATGCCCCAAGTAGTATTTATTTTAACCATATTAAAAGTCACAGGCATCACTTCGCTGACAAAGGTCCATCTAGTCAAAGCTGTGGTTTTTGCAGTAGTCACATAGGGATGTGAGAGTTGGACCATAAAGAAGGCTGAGCGCTGAAGAACTGATGTTTTCAAGCTGTGGTGCTGGAGAAGACTCTTGACAGTCCCTTGGACTGCAAGGAGATCAAACTAATCAATCCTAAAGGAAATCAACTCTGAATATTCATTGGAAGGACTGATGCTGAAGCTGAAGTTCCAGTACTCTGACCACCTGATGCAAAGCGCCGACTCATTGGAAAAGACTCTGGTGCTGGGGAAGATGGAGGGCAAAAGAAGGGAGTGGCAGAGGATGAGATGGTTGGACAGCATCATCAACTCAATGGACACGAATCTGAGCAAACTCCAGGAGGGAGTGAAGGACAGGGAAGCCTGGTGTGCCGCAGTCCACGGGGTCACAAAGAGTCAGACACGACTGAGCAGCTGAACAACAACAACATTGTAGTGTCACAGTAGAACTGATCTACGGGGAAAACATTAGCCTCACCTTGATTATGTGCCACCAGTGGAAACCCAGAATCAGAGCCTTCCTATCCATTTTTCCAAGGCCCCGGATCCCCTCTCAACCCCACAGTTGATGAAACAACAGCCTTCACGTTTTCCTTAGACACGATGCTTTAGCCTTTCTGTTTCCTGGGGTTGTAAACAGCTGTGACTTGAACAAGCTTGCAGCAGCAGCTGGCTCTCCCAGACTCTAAGCTGGGCCACCTACCAGGGCCCATGGTCACAGTGGGAAGGCCTCGCTCCAACGCCTGGTCACTCAGCTGCACTGATCCAGCCCGTGTCTGGAAGCATGAGTGACGACATTGTCACCACCTCCTTACAGTGAGAAGTGGACACTGCGAACTTGAGTACCAGTGACTGTGGGGGCAAATTAAAACTGCAGACGTCAAAGCAGACTCTTTCCTGAAACAGGCCCACTACTTCCCCCTGAAATATGGTGCTTGCATGCTAAGTCGCTTCAGTCGTGTCCAAGTCTTTGTGACCCATGGACTGTAGCCCACTAGGCTCCTCTGTCCGTGGGATTGTCCATCCAAGAATACTGGAGTGGGTTGCCATTTCCTTCTCCAGAAATATGGTAATAAGAGTAGATAATCATGTTCTAGTTTATTGAATAGGGGCCTCCCTTGTGGCTCACTGGTCAAGAACCCTCCTGCCAATGCAGGAGACTTGAGACATAAGTTTGATCCCTGGGTCAGGAAGGTCCCCTGTAGGAGAGCATGGCAACCCACTGCAGTATTAATGCCTAGAGAATCCCATGGACAGCAGAGCCTGGCAAGGTTTGATCCCTGGGTTGGGAAGGTCCCCTATAGGAGGGCATGGCAACCCACTGCAATATTCATGCCTAGAGAATCCCATGGATAGTGGAGCGTGGCAGGCTACAGTCCATGCAGTCTCAAAGAGTCGGACATGAAGCAACTTAACACGGCACGCAGCACACAGTCCTCTGACCAGAGCATCTAACAAGCAACACGGGGCAGGGGATCTGCAGAGAGCTGGCTGCATCACCTACTTGCATCTCACCCTGGGAGCACACAGGTTAGTTAGCTAACTGCTACAAGCCGGGGCTTCCGTCTACTTATGCATTTACTGAAAAACTGAAGATGTGTTTACCTGAGTTACTAGCTCAGTTGCATCTGACTCTTTGCAACTGCATGGACTCGAGCCCACCAGGCTGCTCTGGCCATGGAATTCTCCAGACAGGAAGACTGGAGGGGGTTGCGCTCCCTTCTCCAGGACACTGAGGACGGGGAGAAATAGGATGGCAAACAGTGGAGTCAGGGCTCAGGGGCATCGACCGTTCACTCCTCCCCTCCTCTACCTTCTCAACCATCAGGAGCAGGCAGCAGGAGAGGAAAAGGCCAGGGTGGTACAGGTCAGCTCCTTGAGGGCCAGGGAGGGAGGGCAGGCAGGTGGGAGACACATATTGCCCAACCGCCACGCGGGGCCCTGGCCCCTGGTCCGTACAGTGGCTGGTCACTCTTCATGCCCAGCCTCGCCCGTCAGGTGAGTCCCTTGTCCTCCTCACCCTGGGGTGAGGGCCTGAGGAGAGGGAAAGACGGGCTCCTGTGAAAACCGCCCCTGAGTGTGGGCCCTCTTCAGGATACGTGAGGAGGAGCGGCCAGGATGCTGACCTCTGAGCTGGTGAGAGCCCATTGGGGACAAAGCAGAGCATGGAGCATGGCTGGAAATGGGCACCTGGGCCCAGGGACCCTCAAGTGCGCTCTGGTGAAGGCAATCGGAAAATGCCCTCAAGCAGGCTGCAAATCACACGTCTCAGCCTAGCTCTCCAGAAAAGACTTTAGCCATAAAGTAAAGCTGAGAGCAAAGCAGAGCCAAATGCCTGGTCGACTTTGCCAGATTCTGTTCCAGAAATAGAACTCACATACAAGCCAGCAATCCCACTGCTGGGCACACACACCAAGGAAACCGGAATTGAAAGAGACACGTGTACCCCAATGTTCATCGCAGCACAGTTTGCAATAGCCAGGACATGGAAGCAACCTAGATGTCCATCGGCAGATGAATGGATAAGAAAGCTGTGGTATATAGACACAATGGAATATACTCAGCCATTAAAAAGAATACATTTGAATCAGTTCTAATGAGGTGGATGAAACTAGAGCCTATTATACAGAGCAAAGCAAGTCAGAAAGAAAAACACCAATACAGTATATTAACACATATGTATGGAATTTAGAAATATGGTAATGATGACCCTATATGCGATACAGCAAAAGAGACACCGATATAAAGAACAGACTTTTGGGCTCTGTGGGAGAAAGCAAGGGTGGGATGATTTGAGAGAATAGTATTAAAACATGCATATTACCATATGTGAAACAGATCACCAGTCCAGGTTCAATGCATGAGACAGGGTGCTCAGGGATGGTGCACTGGGATGAATGACCCTGAGGGATGGGATGAGCAGGGGGAGGAGGGTGGGGGTTCTGGATGGGGAACACATGTACACCCATGGCTGGTTCATGTCAATATATGGCAAAAACCACTACAATATTGTAAAGTAATTAGCCTCCAATTAAAATAATTAATTAATTTAAATTAAAAAAGAATAACATCTAGGAGACTCCAACAAAATACTTAAACTGAGTTAGGGGCTTCCCTGGCAGTCCAGTGGTTAAAACCCCATCTGCCAATGCAGGGGACGTGGGTTCGCTCCCCGGTGCGGGGAGTAAGATCCCACGGGGCAGCCAAGCCCAAGCGCCACAACTGCTGAGCCCGTGAGCACTGGAGCCTGTGCTCCGCAACGAGAGCCCGCGCGCCACAGTGACAGACGCGGCAGGCCGCAACAGACACCCAACGCAGCTCAACATGAACTAAACAGACGTAAAAAAGGGAACTGAGAGAGGTGTCTGCACACTCACTCCCTCTCTTCCCTGCTCTCCGACGTGGAAGTCAGTCGCCCGGTCGTCTGATCCTTTGTGACCCGAAGGACTGTAGCCCTCCAGGCTCCTCTGTCCATGGGATTCTCCAGGCAAGAATCCTGGAGGGGGTTGCCATTCCCTTCTCCAGCAGATCTTCCCGACCCAGCGGCTGAACCGAAGTCTCCTGCACTGCAGGCAGATCTTTATTGGCTGAGCCAACAGGGAAGCCCTCTCTGAAGCTTGCCCGAGTCTCTGACCCCCACCGCTCCACTGAAAGTGCTTGCCAGCGCCATCCGGGATCCCCCTGCCAAGTCCAGTGGTCTGCTTGTAGCGGTCGTCTTCCTTAACTTCTCAGCAGCATCTGGCCTGTGCGTTCTTTCCACCTCAATATGCTTCTTCACTTTCCTCCTAAGACAGCACATTCCGCCGACCGGTTGTTCCTTCCAGTGTCCTTTGCCGAGTTCTCTCTTCTTCCCAATCTTAAGAGAGCTCGGTTGCTGGTCATCTCTGTCTTCTCGGCACACATTTTGTTTTGCTAGTGTCTTAGTTCGGGCAGCTGTAATCAACTACCTTGGATGGGGTGGCTTATAAATGACAGAAATGTGTGGTCTGGAGGTGTTGGGAGCTGGAAGCCTGAGAGCGGGTGGCCAGCATGTCTGGGTCCTGGTATAGACCCGCTTCTCAGCTGCAACGGCCAGCTTCTCGTTGTGTCCACCCATGGTGGAGATCAGAGCAGAGGGAAGCGAGGTGTCCAGGACTCTCATAAGGACACTAATCCCATTCATGAGGGCTTCGCCCTGCGACCTCATCTCATCCTAATTATGGCGGCTGGTTGGTCTACGGGTATGGTTCTTGCAAGAACTGGGCTCATAAAATCGTCTCCCGAGGACATGAACTTGACTGTGTGACTAAGCACACGTGGTGGATGAACCCTGAAAACACGCTAAGGAAAATACACGCGTGTGCTCAGTCATGTCTGACTCTGTGTGACCCCATGGGCTGTATAGCCCGCCAGGCTCCTGTGCCCATGGAATTGCCCAGGCAAGAATACTGGAGTGGGTTGCCATTTTCTCCTCTAGGGGCTCTTCCAACACAGGGATCCAACCCATGTCTCCCACGTTTCCGGCACTGGCGGGCAGATTCTTCATCCACTGAGCCACCTGGGAAGTAAAATCAGTCAGACACAGAAGTCTACACCGTGCATGACTGTATTTACATTCTGAAACATGCGGAACAGGTAAATTCATGGAGACAGAGAGCAGACTGTTGGTTGCCAGGGGCTGGGGGCAGGAAGAAGAAGACTGGCTGCTTAGCGGCTAAGGAGCTGGATTTGGGGATGATGAACATGTTTGGGAACTAGACAGAGGAGGTGGTAACAGACTACTATGAACACAGTATATGCCATCAAATTTTTCACTTTAAAATGGCCAATTTTATGTTATATGAATTTTACTTCAATGAAAAAAAATGTCTTTGAAAGAATTAAGGAGAAGAAAAACATGGTAAAGGCCTTTGTGAACCGCAACCATCTGGTGACTGGGCTTCCGGGCTCACTCTGATACTTCCTGACCGTGAGGATGACAAGGCACTGCTGTGGGCCTCAGTTTCACCACCTGTAAAATTGGTTGCACTGCACCACCCGTTCTCAGTCAAAGCAGCCCGTGTGAAGTCACACGGAGCCCTGCTTTTAAACACACAGGCCACCCTGCAGATTCCGGTACGCCCGGGAGGGAATCATGCCTGTTGCCGTGCTGAAAACACTTATTTCAGGGTTTCGATCCAACCCCCTTTCTAGAACATCAGGCTAAAGAGCACGGGCAGCCCACGATTCTAGTGCAGTCAGCCATGACCGTTCATAAGATGCGTTTTGATTAGAGAAGACAATATCACAAACGAAGTGCATTTATTGGGAGGATAAGTGCCACACCATCACAAGCGGGCACGCGGCAGCTTCACAGGAAAAAGACACCGTGACAGAGCCCACAGGATTTCGCTTCTACCGCAGAAGGAGTTTTAAGGCAGATGAATTCGAGGCTATGAACACTACATCTGTGATACAGGCACAACATTCAGAAACAAGTCAGGCTCCAAATGACCCCGTTCCCAACAAATCTCTGAACAAGTTGGTGGACAGCCACTGGCAGGGACTCAGACGCACAGTCTCAAAGGCAATTCAACACGACACCGATGCAGAGGGCGTCGTCCCGAGACCTCCCAAAGTGGGTAACACTGACCCACGGCGCTGTCTGTGAGCCTCACATGCTTTTATTTCACACAAATTTGGACACTGTCCTAGAAGAACAAACGCACGTTAGGCGAGAGGAAAACAGGACTTAGAATCACGTCCCACAAACAGGATTACAGAAAACGAGGGCCACACTCGGCCGCACAGATGGACCGATGACCTTTCTGATAGACGGTGAAACGAAGCTTATAGAGATGCTGTGGTAAGCTCCGTCTTCCCCTCTGTGGTCACCACCTGGATGAGGCTTCCTGAGCTTGGTCGATTCTTCTCTGTGATCCAGTCATGGAAGGTTCTAGAACAAAAAGAAGAAAAGCTTTACATTCTAAAAGCAAAAATCTGGACACAGGCTTATCTTCACATTAGGGCCAAGCAGCAGGTGTAAAAAAGCCTCCAGGGCCTCATGGACACACATCCAGGTCCCCAACGATTCTAGGACTTCACTGACTGCAGTTCCTGAGTGGTTAGGATTTGGCAAGATATTCACTTGGCTATTTTCCTGTGTTGCTGGAATCTGCATTGTTGAAACACAGTGATTTTATGTGATTAAAGAAAGATTTTCATGAGATCATCCTAAGAGACGTGGGCACCAGTCTGGTATTCTGTGATGACCAGGAGGGACAGGAAGGGGGGAGGGGAGGGAGGGAGGGGAAAATTTGCGTTGCTGTTATGGCAGAAACCAATACAACATTGTAAACTTTTTTAAAATATATATTTAAATTTAAGAAAGAAAAACAGAATAAATGGAAAAAGAATTAGAAACAAAAAGAGAGAGACTTGGGGAGAATACTTTATACTTTGTTATATTACCTCCCAGAAAGTAAAAAAGAAAGAGAAAAAATTATTATTATTTTCTTAACAAACACTTATGGAACATCCACGGCTGTGCCATGCAATGGAAAAACGTATTAAAAAAAAAAACACATTACTGCAATAAAACACATTTGGTGCCAGGATGGGGCATTTAATAACCAGCTTTGTGTGGGGAGGGGTGTTGGTTGCCTGGGTATTGGTTATGGTTCAGTGTGTGCGTGCGTGTGTGTGTGTGTGTGTGTGTGAGTCACTCAGTTGTGTCCAATTCTTTGTGACCCCATGGACTACAGCCTGCCAGGCTCCTCTGTCCATGGAATTCTCTAGGCAAGAATACTGGAGTGGGTTGCCATTCCCTTCAACAGGGGATCTTCCTGAGCCCGGGAGGGAACCCAGATCTCCCGAATTGCAGGCAGATTCTTTACTGTCTAAACCACCACGGAAGCCCTCTGTCCATGGGGTTCTCCAGGCAAGAGTACTGGAGTGGGTTGCCACACCTGCCTCCAGAGGCTCTTCCTGACCCCGGGATCGAACTCACACCTCCTGAGTCTCCTGCATTGCCAGGCAGATTCCTTACCACTGAGCCATGTAAGAAGCCCCTGCCGCTGCGGCTACTGCTGCTGCTACTGCTGCTGCTAGGTGACTTTAGTCGTGTCCGACTCTGTGCGACCCCATGGACGGCAGCCCACCAAGCTCCCTCGTCCCTGGGATCCTCCAGGCAAGAACACTGGAGTGGGTTGCCATTTCCTTCTCCAATGCATGAAAGTGAAAAGTCAAAGTGAAGTCGCTCAGTCGTGTCCGACTCTTAGCAACCCCATGGACTGCAGCCTACCAGACTCTTCCAGTCCAGGCAAGAGTACTGGAATGGGGTGAAGAAGCTCCTGCTACAAGCATTTAATAAGACCAGGGTTATGAAGTCAAGTGGCTTGGCACATAGGTGCTATGTAAGTGCTTGTTCCAAACATAAAAGTTCCAACTATTTCCCGATTCCATCTAAATAAAAGGCAGCCTCAGCCCAGAAGCACATCACAAGCTCTACAAACATCCCATATGAACACAGCCGTCTAGGCGGCTCACCACTCACTCTGCTGGGTGAGGTGGTCCCTGCTCCCTCATCATCGTCCCCAGGCCCAGCACAGCCCCCAGCCTCAGTGGGTGCTCAGCGAACATGTGCTCAACGCCCCCTTAAACAGAGGGGTCTGGGGGAACTGAGATCCAAGTGAACACAAGCAAGCAGAAAGCACATCCTCTCCTGACCTTCCAAAGCCACTCAAATTCACAAAGGGCCTTGGGGGCCGGATATGATCTGGGGGACAAAGGACGCTTTTCTGAGGCCTGGCACTAATTCAGACATGTGGGCCCAGAGATCCCACCCAGGTCAGTGGCTCACTCCATGCAGCTGTGCTTGTTAACAGAGAGAGCCAGTGTTCCAGGCGCCGGGCTCACCCAGCACTTCTGTGGGTCAGACATGGCCTGAGAGCCTGTCCCACTCTACGACAGCTTACCTTCCCGAAGGTCATCACGGACCCCCATAGTACAGACTGAGAGACTGAGGCCTAGAGGAACTGAACCACTCCTGGTGGAGGGGGAGGCACCATTAATCCTTCCAGTCTGCGAGGTTCACACGGAGTTGCGAGGCGCCCTTGGAGGTCAGGACCTCTTGGAGCAGCTGGGTTGACTGATAAGCCAGGAGAACACGGGCCTGTTCTTTCACCCGCAAGAGGGAGGTATGGAGGCGGGAGCTGCTGAGTCAGTGACGTGACTGCGATACTCACTCAACCAGGAACTCCAAGGGCGTCCAGGAGCTGAAGTCGGCTTCGGGCATCGACTTTCTGTTCACCGGGGTGTCCAGGGTGACCCTGCAGAGCAGAGACAAGCCTGTTACGTGTATGTCCCCACTCCCGGGAGACGGCACCAAGGGTGACTGCACCGACGTGAACAGACCACTCGAAGCTCACCAGGGAGGCCGGGAAGCCATCCCCGGTCACAGACCACAGCCTAGCCCAGCCCTGAGCCAGCAGGCGCTTTGGGTAAGGGCCACGTTTTGCCTTTTTCTAAAATGGTCTTTACTGCAGTAAACTCTTTTTCTGCCTGTCTCTCCATTCCCTCCCTAAAATGCAGCAGACTCATTTCTCAGGATTTTTTTTAAGTGTAACAATAATATTTCTCTAAATATGGGGGAAAGACAGCCTCATCCTCCACTGCATACTGATTTCCAGGTAATCTTATGACTTTCAATAACAGAATACAGAATTCTGAGATGAACGACTTTCCCCAGAACTTTCAGGCCTGGGAAATCACTCAAAATAATAGCCTTGGGACCACGTCACAGAATCTCAGAAATGAAAGGTGAGAGGACCGTCCAGTGCCCCAGCACACCGACATAATCTTTCAGGACTAAAGCCAAGAGACAAGGTCTTTGGTCCAGAAATCCTTTCAGAAACATCTCCCAGAGTTCCTCAAATTCTCTTCCCACACCCACAGACCAAACAGGAGTCTTTCTTCCACGCTGACCTTAACATGACTTGAACGACAGAGCTACAGATATTAAAATTAAATGTGTCCACTATTTCTTAATTAAGAGGGACAGAAGGACAGAAAATGAGGAAGACGCAGGCCAGGAAGACCCATCCCATCAGCTAAGCAATCATCCGGGAAAGCCCAGGATAATCCAAAAGCCGAACAAGTGTCATCAGGGCCTTTGGCGACTCTCGGGGGTCGAGGTGACAGCACACACTCATCCCTGGTGTGGAGTGACTCCAGGACCGACGTGAACCCTCGGCGGAGGTCAGGCGTGGAGGGACCC